>NW_017204045.1:0-5798 GCF_001704415.2 Capra hircus | reverse complement strand
GCACTGGAGAGGAATCCTCAGGTTCCGGCACCGACTCCCACACTTCAAGGCCCCGGCATCGACAGGAGAATCCCGTGAGGCCCGAGCAACTCACATGGGGACTGCTTTCTTGAGCCACCAGAGCGGGTCCCAGAGGTCCCGTCGTAAGTCAAGAGCACCTGCTGCAACTCGAGAAAATCCAGGAGGGTTCCCCTCCAGGCGAGATGAGGCCCATTTCCCTGAGGCGTCTCGAGGCTAATCACACCTAACCTATGGAAATTCCAAAGGGTCCTTCACACCCTTGCTGCAACTCAAGAAGTTCCCCGACATACCCGTCTCCACTCGAGAGGAAGCACGAGAGTCCCGCCCACATCCAGAGGAGCCCTGTTTCCGACTCCTAGCTCGAGGGGAGGCATCCTTTCCCTGCGTGGTCGGTAAAGAATTCCCGGCGTTCCCGTCACATCTCAAGAGGTGTCACTCTCACCGGAGAGGGGAGAGGAACTCCAGGGTCGTGCCACCATTCCCAGAGTCCCCCAGATGTCTCAGTCCACTACAGGGAAACTGTTTTCCCTGCACTGCCTCCATTTTCAAGCCGAGGATCGACTCACACCACGGTGGCACGTGGGACAGCCCTGTGGGAAAGCCTCGTGGGAAAGCCTCGTGGGAATGCCTCGAGGGAAAGCCACAGATCCCTTGATCCACGCGAAGGGAAGCGTGACACTGCTGCTACAGCTCGGGAGGAAAGCGCACGTGCATGCCCCCACTCGAGACGTGGGCTGACTCCCCTGGGAAGACTCCAGAAGTACCCAGATCCATATCAGCACTGGAGAGGAATCCTCAGGTTCCGGCACCAACTCCACACAAGGTCTTAGGGCCCGGCATCGACGGGAGAGGAATCCCGAGAGACCCCAAGCAACTCGCAGGGGACTGGCCTTTCCTGAGGCCACCAGAGCGGGTCCCTGAGGTCCCCGTCTTAAGTCAAGAGCACCTGCCCAACTCGAGAAAATCCAGGAGGTTCTCCCCTCAGGCGAGATGAGGCCCATTTCAGCTGAGGCTTCTCGAGGCTAATCACACCTAACCTCTGGAACTTCCAAAGGGTCCTTCACACCCTTGCTGCAACTCAAGAAGTTCCCCGATATACCCGTCTCCACTGGAGAGGAAGCACGAGAGTCCCGCCCACATCCAGAGGAGCCTCGTTTCCGCCTCATAGCTGGAGAGGAGGGATCCTTTCCCTGCGTGGTCTGGAAGGAATTCCCGGTGTTCCCGTCGCATCTCAAGATGAGGTGCTCTCCACAGGAAAGGCGAGAGGAACTCCAGGGTCGTGCCACCATTCCCAGAGTCCCCCAGATGTCTCAGTCCATTCCAGGGAAACCTGTTTTCCCTGCACTGCTCGACTTTCAAGCCGAGGATCGACTCACACGACGGTGGCACGTGGGACAGCCCTGTGGGAAAACCTCGTGGGAAAGCCTCGTGGGAAAGCTCGTGGGAAAGCCTCGAGGAAAGCCACTGATCCCATGATCCACGCGACGGGGGTGACACTGCTGCTACAACGCGGGAGTAAAGCGCACGTGCATGCCCCCACTGAGAGGAGGACTGACTCCCCTGGGGAGACTCCAGAAGTACCCTAAGATCCATGTCAGCACTGGAGAGGAATCCTCAGGTTCTAGCACCGACTCCACACAAGGTCTTAGGCCCTGGCATCGAAGGGAGAGGAATCCCAAGAGGCCCCGAGCTACTCGCCTGGGGACAGGCCTTTCCTGAGGCCACCAGAGCGGGTCCCTGAGGTCCCCGTCTTAAGTCGAGAGCACCTGCAGCAACTCGAGAACATCCAGGAGGTTCTCCCCTCCAGGCGAGATGAGGCCCATTTCCGTTGAGGCGTCTCGAGGCTAATCACACCTAACCTCTGGAACTTCCAAAGGGTCCTTCACACGCTTGCTGCAACTCAAGAAGTTCCCCGACATACCAGTCTCCACTCGAGAGGAAGCACGAGGTCCCGCCCACATCCAGAGGAGCCTGGTTTCCACCTCGTAGCTTGAGATTAGGGATTCTTTCCTACTTCGTCTGGAAAGAATTCCCGGCTTTCCCGTCGCATCTCAAGAAGAGGCGCTCTCAATAGGAAAGGCGAGAGAAACCCCAGTGTCGTGCCACATTCCAAGGGACCCCCAGATGTCTCAGTCCATTCCAGAGGAACTTGTTTTCCCTGCACTGCCTCTACTTTCACGCCGAGGATCCACTCACTCCACCATGGCATGTCCCACGTGGGACAGCCCTGTGGGAAAGCCTCGTCGGAAAGCCTCGAGGGAAAGCCACAGATCCCTTGATCCCCGCGACGGGAAGTGTGACACTGCTGCTACAGTTCGTGAGGAAAGCTCACGTGCATGCCCCACACGAGATGAGCACTGACTCCCCAGGAGAGACTCCAGAAGTACCCCAAGATCCATGTCAGCACTGGAGAGGAATCCTCAGGTTCCAGCCCCGACTCCACACAAGGTCTTAGGCCCCGACATCGACGGGAGAGGAATCCCGAAAGGCCCCTTGCAACTCCCATGGGCACTGGCCTTTCCTGAGGCCACAAGAGCGGGTCCCTGAGGTCCCCGTCGTAACTCGAGAGACCCTGCCCAACTCTAGAAAATCCAGGAGGTTCTCGCTCCAGGCGAGATGAGGCCCATTTCCTCTGAGGCGTCTGGAGGCTCATCACACCTAAACTCTGGAAATTCAAAAGGGTCCTTGCTGCAACTCAAGAAGTTCCCCGACATACCCGTCTCCACTCGAGAGGAAGCACGAGGGTCCCGCCCACATCCAGAGGAACCCCGTTACCCGCCTGGTAGCTCGAGATGAGGGATCCTATCCTTCTTAGTCAAGAAAGATTTTTCAGCGTTCCCGTGGCCTCTCAAGAGCAAGGGCTCTCAATAGGAAAGGCGAGAGGAACTCCAGGTCGTGCCACCATTCCAAGAGTCCCCCAGATATCTCAGTACATTTCAGAGGAACCTGTTTTCCCCGCAATGCCTCGACTTTCACGCCGAGGATCAACTCACACCATGGTGGCACGTGGGGACAGCCCTTGGGAAAAGCCTCGTGGGAAAGCCACAGATCCCTTGATCCCCGCGAAGGGAAGCGTGACACATCTGCTACACTGTCCCTGAGGTCACGGTCGTATGTTGAGAGCACCTGGCGCAACTCGAGAAAATCCAGGAGGTTCTCTGCTCCAGTCGAGATGAGGCCCATTTTCTCTGCAGCGTCTCGAGAGTAATCACACCTAAACTCTGGAACTTACAAAGGGTCCTACACACCCTTGCTACAACTCAGGAGGTTCCCGATATACCCGTCTCCACTCCACAGGAAGCACGAGGGTCCGGCCTCCTCCAGAGGAGCTCCGTTTCCGCCTCCAATCTCGAGATGAGGGATCCTTCCCTGCTTCCTCGGGAAAGAATTCCCAACGTTTCCGACGCATCTCAAGAGGAGGCGCGCTGCACAGGAAAGGCGAGAGGAACTCATGTGTCGTGCCACCATTCCAAGTGCCCCCAGATGTCTCCGTCCATTCCAGAGGATCCTGTTTTCCCTGCACTGCTTCGACTTTCATGCGAGGATGGGCTCACACCACGGTGGCACGTGGGAGAGCCCTGTGGGAACGCCTCGTGGGACAGCCTCGAGGGAAAGCCACAGATCCCTTTATCCACGCGACGGGAAGCGTGACACTGCTGCTACAGCTTGGGAGGAAAAGCGCACGTGCATGCCCCCACTCGAGACGAGGACTGACTCCCCTGGGGAGACTCCAGAAGTACCCCAAGATGCATGTCAGCCCTGGAGAGGAATCCTCAGGTTCCGGCCCCGACTCCACACAAGGTCTTAGGCCCTGGCATCGACGGGAGTGGAGTCTGGAGAGGACCCCGAGCAACTCGCATGGGTACTGGCCTTTCCTGAGGCCACCAGAGTGGGTCCCTGAGGTCCCATCGTAAGTCGAGAGCACCTGCCGCAACTCGAGAAAATCCAGGAGGTTCTCCCTTCCAGGCGAGATGAGGCCAATTCCTGCTGAGACGTCTCGAGGCTAATCACACCTAACCTCTGGAAGTTCCAAAGGGTCCTTCACACTCTTTCTGCAACTCAAGAAGTTCCCCGACATACCCGTTTCCACTCGAGGGAAGCACGAGTGTCCCGCCCACATCCAGGGAGCCCCTTTTCATCCTCATAGCTCGACAGGAGGGATCCTTTCCCCTGCGTGGTCGGGAAAGAATTCCCGACGTTCCCGTCACATCTCAAGAGGGGGCACTCTCCACAGGAAAGGCGAGAGGAACTCCAGGGTCGTGCCACCATTCCCAGATCCCGCAGATGTCTCAGTCCATTCCACGGAAGCCTGATTTCCCGGCACTGCCTCAACTTTCAAGACGAGGATCGACTGACACCACGGTGGCATGTGGGACATCACTGTGGGAAAGCCTCGTGGGAAAGCCTGGTGGGAAAGCCACAGATACCTTGATCCACTCGAAGGGAAGCGTGACACTGCTGCTACAGCTCGGGAGAAAGCGCACGTGCATGCCCCACTCGAGACGAGGGCTGACTCCCCTGGGAGACTCCAGAAGTACCCAAGATCCATGTCAGCACTGGAGAGGAATCCTCAGGTTCCGGCACTGACTCCACACAAGATCTTAGGCCCCGGCATTGACGTGAGAGGAATCCGCGAGGCCCCGGAGGAAACTCGCATGGGGACTGGCCTTTCCTTACGCAACCAGCGGTCCCTGAGGTCCCCGTCGTAAGTCGAGAGAACCTGTCGCAACTCGAGAAAATCCAGGAGGTTCTCCCCTCCAGGCGAGATGAGGCCCATTTCTGCTGAGGCGTCGAGGCTAATCACACCTACACTCTGGAACTTCCAAAGGGTCCTTCACACCCTTCTGCAACTCAAGAAGTTCCCGATATACCCGTCTCCACTCGAGAGGAAGCACGAGCGTCCCGCCACATCCAGAGGAGCCCCGTTACCGCCTCCTAGCTCGAGAGGTGGGATCTTTCCCTGCAGGGTCGGAAAGAATTCCCGGCGTTCCGTTGCATCTCAAGAGGAGGCGCTCTCCACCTGAAAGGCGAGAGGGACTCAAGGGTCGTGCCACCATTCCCAGAGTCCCCCAGATGTCTCAGTCCATTCCAGGAAACCTGTTTTCCCTGTACTGCCTCGACTTTCAAGCCGAGGATCGAATCACACCACCGTGGCACGTGGGACAGCCCTGTGGGAAAGCCTCTTGGGAAAGACTTCTGGGAAAGCCTCGAGGGAAAGCCACAGATGCCTTGATCCACGGGAAGGGAATTGTGACACTGGATACAGCTCGAGGAAAAGCACACGTGCATGCCCACTCGAGACGAGGACTGACTCCCCTGGGGCGATTCCAGAAGTACCCCAAGATCCATGTCAGCACTGGAGAGGAATCCTCAGGTTCCGGCACTGACACGCACAAGGTCTTAGGCCTGGGAATCGATGGGAGAGGAATCCGAAAGGCCCAAGCAACTCGCATGGGGATTGGACTTTCCTGAGGCCACCAAGAGCTGGTCCCTGAGGACCCCGTCGTAAGTCGAGAGCGCTTGCCGCAACTCGAGAAAAATCCAGGAGGTTCTCCCTTCCAGGCGAGATGAGGCCCAATTTCTGCTGAGACGTCTCGAGGCTAATCACACCTAACCTCTGGAAGTTCCAAAGGGTCCTTCACACTCTTTCTGCAACTCAAGAAGTTCCCCGACATACCGTTTCCACTCGAGAGGAAGCACGAGTGTCCGCCCACATCCAGGGAGCCCCGTTTCATCCTCATAGCTCGACAGGAGGGATCCTTTCCCTGCGTGGTCGG
>NW_017204044.1:0-5799 GCF_001704415.2 Capra hircus | reverse complement strand
GTTCCTCAGTAAATATATCAGATCAAGTTCAGTTCAGTCGCTCAGTCATGTCTGACTCTTTGCGACCCCATGAATCGCAGCATGCCAGGCCTCCCTGTCCATCACCAACTCCCAAAGTTCACTCAGACTCATGTCCATCGAGTCAGTGATGCCATCCAGCCATCTCATCCTCTGTGTCCCCTTCTCCTCCTGCCCCCAATCCCTCCCAGCATCAGAGTCTTTTCCAATGAGTCAACTCTTCATGAGGTGGCCAAAGTACTGGAGTTTCAGCTTTAGCATCATTCCTTCCAAAGAAATCCCAGGCTGATCTCCTTCAGAATGGACTGGTTGGATCTCCTTGCAGTCCAAGGGACCCTCAAGAGTCTCTCCAACACCACAGTTCCAAAAGCATCAATTCTTCAGTGCTCAGCCTTCTTCACAGTCCAACTCTCACATCCATACATGACCACAGGAAAAACCATAGCCTTGACTAGACACGGACCTTAGTCGGCAAAGTAATATCTCTGCTTTTGGAAATATACTATCTAGGTTGGTCATAACTTTTCTTCCAAGGAGTAAGTGTCTTTTAATTTTCATGGCTTGCAGTCACCATCTGCAGTGATTTTGGAGCCCCCAAAAAAATAAAGTCTGACACTGTTTCCACTGTTTCCCCCATCTATTTCCCATGAAGTGATGGGACCAGATGCCATGATCTTCGTTTTCTGAATGTTGAGCTTTAAGCCAACTTTTTCACTCTCCTCTTTCACTTTCATCAAGAGGCTTTTTAGCTCCTCTTCACTTTCTGCCATAAGGGTGGTGTCATCTGCATATCTGAGGTTATTGATATTTCTCCCTGCAATCTTGATTCCAGCTTGTGTTTCTTCCAGTCCAGCGTTTCTCCATGATGTACTCTGCATATAAGTTAAATAAGCAGGGTGACAATATACAGCCTTGACGTACTCCTTTTCCTATTTGGAACCAGTCTGTTGTTCCATGTCCAGTTCTAACTGTTGCTTCCTGACCTGCATACAGATTTCTCAAGAGGCAGGTTCAGGTGGTCTGGTATTCCCATCTCTTTCAGAATTTTCCACAGTTTATTGTGATCCACACAGTCAAAGGCTTTGGCATAGTCAATAAAGCAGAAATAGATGTTTTTCTGGAACTCTCTTGCTTTTTCCATGATCCAGCAGATGTTGGCAATTTGATCTCTGGTTCCTCTGCCTTTTCTAAAACCAGCTTGAACATCAGGAGTTCACGGTTCACGATATTGCTGAAGCCTGGCTTGGAGAATTTTGAGCATTACTTTACTAGCATGTGAGATGAGTGCAATTGTGCTGGTAGTTTGAGCATTCTTTGCATTGCCTTTTCTTTGGAATTGGAATGAAAACTGACCTTTTCCAGTCCTGTGGCCACTGGCTGAGTTTTCCAAATTTGCTGGCATATTGAGGGCAGCACTTTCACAGCATCATCTTTTCAGGATTTGAAACAGCTCAACTGGAATTCCATCACCTCCACTAGCTTTGTTCATAGTGATGCTTTCTAAGGCCCACTTGACTTCACATTCCAAGGATGTCTGGCTCTAGATGAGTGATCACATCATCATGATTATCTGGGTCATGAAGATCTTTTTTGTACAGTTCTTCCATGTATTCTTGCCACCTCTTCTTAATATCTTCTGCTTCTGTTAGGTCCATGACCATTTCTGTCCTTTATCGAGCCCATCTTTGCATGAAATGTTCCCTTGGTATCTCTAATTTTCTTGAAGAGATCTCTAGTCTTTCCCATTCTGTTCTTTTCCTCTATTTCTTTGCATTGATCGCTGAAGAAGGCTTTCTTATCTCTTCTTGCTATTCTTTGGAACTCTGCATTCAGATGCTTATATCTTTCCTTTTCTCCTTTGCTTTTTGCCCTCTCTTTTTCACAGCTATTTGTAAGGCCTCCTCAGACAGCCATTTTGCTTTTTTGCATTTCTTTTCCATGGCGGATGGTCTTGATCCCTGTCTCCTGTACAATGTCAACGAACCTCATTCCATAGTTCATCAGGCACTCTATCTATCAGATCTAGGCCCTTAAATCTATTTCTCACTTCCCACTGTATAATCATAAGGGATTTGATTTAGGTCATACCTGAATGGTCTAGCTGTTTTCCCCTACTTTCTTCAAATTTCAGTCTGAATTTGGCAATAAGGAGTTCATGATCTGAGCCACAGTCAGCTCCTGGTCTTGTTTTTGTTGACTGTATAGAGCTTCTCTATCTTTGGCTGCAAAGAATATAATCAATCTGATTTTAGTGTTGACCATCTGGTGATGTCCATGGTGTAGAGTCTTCCTCCTTGTTGTTGGAAGAGGGTGTTTGCTATGACCAGTGCATTTTCTTGGCAAAACTCTATTAGTCTTTGCCCTGCCTTCATTCCATATTCCCAAGGCCAAATTTGCCTGTTACTGTCCAGGTGTTTCTTGACTTCCTACTTTTTGCATTCCAGTCCCCTATAATGAAAAGGACATCTTTTTTGGGTGTTAGTTCTAAAAGGTCTTGTAGGTCTTCATAAAACCTTCAGCTTCAGTTTCTTCAGCATTACTGGTTTGTGGTCCACTTGTTATTCTTGCCTTGATGAACAGTCAAAATGATAGGATTCCCCAGGTCATTAGGTGCCCCTACTGGAGATCAGTGGAGAAATAACTCCAGAAAGAATGAAGGGATGGAGCCAAAGCAAAACAATACCCCTGGTGATAGAAGCAAGGTCCGATGCTGTAAAGAGCAATATTGCATAGGAACCTGGAATGTCAGGTCCATGAATCAAGGCAAATTGGAAGTGGTCAAACAAGAGATGGCAAGGGTGAACGTCGACATTAGGAATCAGCAAACTAAAATGGACTGGAATGGGTGAATTTAACTCAGATGACCATTATATCTACTACTTCAGAAGAAATGGAGGGTCATAAATGCAGTACTCAATCTGACCATGGCCCTTAAGAAGAACATCTGAGTTAAATTCACCCATTCCAGTCCATTTTAGTTCTGATTCCTTCACATCTCTTGTTTGACCACTTGCCTTGATTCATGGACCTGACATTCCAGGTTCCTATGCAATATTGCTCTTTACAGCATTTGCTTCTATCACCAGTCACAGCTTTGGCTCCATCGGAGTTATTTCTTGAAGTAGCATATTGGGCAGACCTGGGAATCCTATCATTTTGCGTTCAAAGGCAAGAATACTGAAAAGTTATAATGCTCTGTGAAGTATGAAGACCTACAAGACCTTTTAGAACTAACACCGCAAAAAAGATGTCCTTTTCATTAATAGGGGACTGGAATGCAAAAGTAGGAAGTCAAGAAACACCTGGAGTAACAGGCAAATTTGGCCTTGGAATATGGAATGAAGCAGGGCAAAGGACTAATAGAGTTTTGCCAAGAAAATGCACTGGTCATAGCAAAACACCCTCTTCCAACAACATAGGAGAAGACTCTACACATGGACATCACCAGATGGTCAACACTAAAATCAGATTGATTATATTCTTTGCAGCCAAAGATAGGAGAAGCTCTATACAGTCAGCAAAAACAAGACCAGGGAGCTGACTGTGGCTCAGATCATGAACTCCTTATGCCAAATTCAGACTCAAATCTGAAGAAAGTAGGGAAAACCACTAGACCATTCAGGTATGACCTAAATCAAATCCCTTATGATTATACAGTGGAAGTGAGAATATAGATTTAAGGGCCTAGATCTGATAGATAGAGTGCCTGATGAACTATGGAATGAGGTTTCGTGACATTGTACAGGAGACAAGGATCAAGACCATCGCCATGGAAAAGAAATGCAAAAAAGCAAAATGGCTGTCTGAGGAGGCCTTACAAATAGCTGTGAAAAGAAGAGAGGCAAAAAGCAAAGGAGAAAAGAAAAGATATAAGCATCTGAATGCAGAGTTCCAGAGAATAGCAAGAAGAGATAAGAAAGCCTTCCTTCAGCGATCAGTGCAAAGAAATAGAGGAAAAGAACAGAATGGGAAAGACTAGAGATCTCTTCAAGAAAATTAGAGATACCCAGGGAACATTTCATGCAAAGATGGGCTCGATAAAGGACAGAAATGGTCTGGACCTAACAGAAGCAGAAGATATTAAGAAGAGGTGGCAAGAATACACATGGAAGAACTGTACAAAAAAGATCTTCATGACCCAGATAATCATGATGATGTGATCACTCATCTAGAGCCAGCACATCCTGGAATGTGAAGTCAAGTGGGCCTTAGAAAGCATCACTATGAAACAAAGCTAGTGGAGGTGATGGGAATTCCAGTTGAGCCTGTTTCAAATCCTGAAAGATGATGCTGTTGAAAGTGCTGCACTCAATATGCCAGCAAAGTTTGGCAAACTCAGCAGTGGCCACAGGACTGGAAAAGGGTCAGTTTTCATTCCAATCTCCAAAGAAAGGCAATGCCAAAAGAATGCTCAAACTACCACACAATTGCACTCATCTCACATCTTAGTAAAGGTAATGCTCAAAATTCTTCCAAGCCAGGCTTCAGCAATATGTGAACCGTGAACTCCTGATGTTCAAGCTGGTTTTAGAAAAGGCAGAGGAACCAGAGATCAAATTGCCAACATCCGCTGGATCATGGAAAAAGCAAGAGAGTTCCAGAAAAACATCTATTTCTGCTTTATTGACTATGCCAAAGCCTTTGACTGTGTGGATCACAATAAACTGTGGAAAATTCTGAAGAGATGGGAATACCAGACCACCTAACCTGCCTCTTGAGAAATCTGTATGCAGGTCAGGAAGCAACAGTTAGAACTGGACATGGAACAACAGACTGGTTCCAAATAGGAAAAGGAGTACGTCAAGGCTGTATATTGTCACCCTGCTTATTTAACTTATATGCAGAGGTACATCATGAGAAACGCTGGACTGGAAGAAACACAAGCTGGAATCAAGATTGCCAGGGAGAAATATCAATAACCTCAGATATGCAGATGACACCACCCTTATGGCAGAAAGTGAAGAGGAACTAAAAAGCCTCTTGATGAAAGTGAAAGAGGAGAGTGAAAAAGTTGGCTTAAAGCTCAACATTCAGAAAACGAAGATCATGGCATCTGGTCCCATCACTTCATGGGAAATAGATGGGGAAACAGTGGAAACAGTGTCAGACTTTATTTTGGGGGCCTCCAAAATCACTGCAGATGGTGACTGCAGCCATGAAATTAAAAGACACTTACTCCTTGGAAGAAAAGTTATGACCAACCTAGATAGTATATTCAAAAGCAGAGACATTACTTTGCCAGACTAAGGTCCATCTAGTCAAGGCTATGGTTTTTCCTGTGGTCATGTATGGATGTGAGAGTTGGACTGTGAAGAAGGCTGAGCACTGAAAGAATTGATGCTTTTGAACTGTGGTGTTGGAGAAGACTCTTGAGAGTCCCTTGGACTGCAAGGAGATCCAACCAGTCCATTCTGAAGGAGATCAGCCCTGGGATTTCTTTGGAAGGAATGATGCTAAAGCTGAAGCTCCAGTACTTTGGCCACCTCATGAGAAGAGTTGACTCATTGGAAAAGACTCTGATGCTGGGAGGGATTGGGGCAGGAGGAGAAGGGGACGACAGAGGATGAGATGTGCTGGATGGCATCAGCGACTCGATGGACATGAGTCTGAGTGAAATCCAGGAGATGGTGATGGACAGGGAGGCCTGGTATGCTGAGATTCATGGGGTTGCAAAGAGTCAGACATGACTGAGCGACTGAACTGAACTGATTAAAGAGCTATTGAATGAATGAGTCAACCAAATGAAAGTTAGAATTTGTAGAGATGCAGAAAGGAGGTTCA
>NW_017204043.1:0-5799 GCF_001704415.2 Capra hircus | reverse complement strand
CCCGCACCGACATCACACAAGGTCTTAGGCCCCGGCATCGACGGGGGAGGAATCCCGAGAGGCCCCCGAGCAACTCGCATGGGGACTGTCCTTTCCTGAGGCCACCAGAGCAGGTCCCTGATGTCCCCGTCGTGAGTCGAGAGCACCTGCCGCAACTCGAGAAAATCCAGGAGGCTCCCCTCCAGGCGAGATGAGGGCCATTTCTGCTGAGGCGTCTCGAGGCTAATCACACCTAACCTCTGGAGATTCCAAAGGGTCCTCACACCCTTGCTGCAACTCAAGAATTTCCCCGACACACCCGTCTCCACTCGAGAGCAAGCACGAGAGTCCCGCCCACACAAAAGGAGCCCCGTTTCCGCCTCATACCCAGGAGGGATCATTTCCCTGCGAGGTCGGAAAAGAATTCCCGGCATTCCGGTCGCATCTCAAGAGGAGGCGCTCTCCACAGAAAAGGCGAGAGGAACTTCAGGGTCGTGCCACTATTCCAGGAGTCCCCCAGATGTCTCAGTCCATTCCAGGGAAACCTGTTTTCCCTGCACTGCCTTGACCTTCAAGCCGAGGATCGACTCACACCACGGTGGCACGTGGGACAGCCCTGTGGGAAAGCCTGGTGGGAAAGCCTCGAGGGAAAGCCACAGATCCCTTGATCCACGCGAAGGGAAGCATGACACTGCTGCTACAGCTGGGGAGGAAAGCGCACGAGCATGCCCCCACTCGAGGTGCGGTCTGACTCCCTGGGGAGACTCCAAAGAACCCAAGATCCATGTCAGCACTGAGAGGAATACTCAGGTTCCCGCACAGACTCCACACCAGGTCTTAGGCCCCGGCATCGATGGGAGAGAAATCCCGAGAGGCTCCCGAGCAACTGGCATGGGGACTGGCCTTTCCTGAGGCCACCATTTCGGGTCCCTGTGATCCCAGACATAAGTCGAGAGCACCCGCCTCAACTCGAGAAAGTCCAGGAGGTTGTTTCCTCCAGGCGAGATGAGGCCCATTTCCGCTGAGGCGACTCGAGGCTAATCACACCTAACCTCTGGAACTTCCAAAGGGCCTTTACACCCTTGCTGCAACTCAAGAAGTTCCCTGACATGCCCATCTACACTCGAGAGGAAGCACAAGAGTCCCGCCAACATCCAGAGGAGCCCCGTTTCCGCCTCCTAGCTCGAGAGGAGGGATTCTTTCCCTGAGTGTTCGGGAAAGAATTCCCGGTGTTCCCGTCGCATCTCAAGAGGAGGCGCTCTCCACAGGAAATCGACCGGAACTCCAGGGTCGTGCCACCATTCCCAGAGTCCCGCAGATGTCTCAGTCCTTTCCAGGGAAAACTGTTTTCCCTGCACTGCCTCGACTTTCAAGACGAGAATCGACTCACACCACGGTGGCACGTACGACAGCCCTTTGGGAAAACCTCCAGGGAAAGCCTCGAGGGAAAGCCTCGAGGGAAAGCCACAGATCCCTTGATCCACGCCGCGGGAAGCGCGACACTGCTTGTACAGCTCGGGAGGAAAAGCACGGGCATGCCCCCACTCGAGACGAGGACTGACTCCCCTGGGGAGACTCCAGAATCTCCTCAAGATCTATGTCAGCACTGGAGAGGAATTCACATGTTCCGCACTGACTCCAGAAAAGGTCTTAGGCCACGGCATCGTCGGGAGAGGAATTGCGAGTGGCCCCCAGCAACTCGCATGGGGACTGGCCTTTCCTAAGGCCACCAGAGCGGGTCCATGAGTTCCCCGTCGTAAGTCCAGAGTACCTGCCGCAACTTGAGAAAATCCAGGAGGTCCTCCCTTCCAGGCCAGATGAGGCCCATTACCGCTGAGGTTTCTCAAGGCTAATCACACCTAACCTCTTGAATTTCCAAAGGGTCCTTCACACCCTTGCTGCAACTGAGGAATTTCCCCGACATTCCCGTCTCCACTCGAGAGGAAGCACGAGAGTCCCGCCCACATTCAGAGGAGCCCCGTTTCCGCCTCATAGCTCGAGAGGAAGGATCTTTCCCTGAGTGGTCGGGAAAGAATTCCCGGCGTTCCCGTCGCATGTCAAGAGGAGGCGCTCTCCACAGGAAAGGCGAGAGGAACTCCAGGGTCGTGCCAACATTCCAGGAGTCCCCAGATGGCTCAGTCCATTCCAGGGAAACCTGTTTTCCCCGAACTGCATCGACATTCAAGCCGAGGATCGACTCACACCTCGGTGGCACGTGGACAGCCCTGTGGGAAAACCTCTTGGGAAAGCCTCCTGGGAAAGCCTCATGGGAAAGCCTCGAGGGAAAGCCACAGATCCCTTGATCCAGGCAAAGGTAAGCGTGACAATGCTGCTACAGCTCAGGAGGAAAGCGCACGTGCATGCCCCCACTCGAGACGAGGACTGACTCCCCTGGGGAGACTCCAGAAGTACCCAAGATCCATGTCAGCACTGAGAGGAATCCTCAAGTTCCACCGACATCACACAAGGTCTTAGGCCCCGGCATCGACGGGGGAGGAATCCCGAGAGGCCCCGAGCAACTCGCATGGGGACTGTCCTTTCCTGAGGCCACCAGAGCAGGTCCCTGATTCCCCGTCGTGAGTCGAGAGCACCTGCCGCAACTCGAGAAAATCCAGGAGGTTCCCCTCCAGGCGAGATGAGGGCCATTTCTGCTGAGGCGTCTCGAGGCTAATCACACCTAACCTCTGGAGATTCCAAAGGGTCCTCACACCCTTGCTGCAACTCAAGAATTTCCCCGACACACCCGTCTCCACTCGAGAGCAAGCACGAGAGTCCCGCCCACAACAAAAGGAGCCCCGTTTCCGCCTCATACCCAGGAGGGATCATTTCCCTGCGAGGTCGGAAAAGATTCCCGGCATTCCGGTCGCATCTCAAGAGGAGGCGCTCTCCACAGAAAAGGCGAGAGGAACTTCAGGGTCGTGCCACTATTCCAGGAGTCCCCCAGATGTCTCAGTCCATTCCAGGGAAACCTGTTTTCCCTGCACTGCCTTGACCTTCAAGCCGAGGATCGACTCACACCACGGTGGCACGTGGGACAGCCCTGTGAAAGCCTGGTGGGAAAGCCTCGAGGGAAAGCCACAGATCCCTTGATCCACGCGAAGGGAAGCATGACACTGCTGCTACAGCTGGGGAGGAAAGCGCACGAGCATGCCCCCACTCGAGGTGCGGTCTGACTCCCTGGGGAGACTCCAAAGAACCCCAAGATCCATGTCAGCACTGAGAGGAATACTCAGGTTCCCGCACAGACTCCACACCAGGTCTTAGGCCCCGGCATCGATGGGAGAGAATCCCGAGAGGCTCCCGAGCAACTGGCATGGGGACTGGCCTTTCCTGAGGCCACCATTTCGGGTCCCTGTGATCCCAGACATAAGTCGAGAGCACCCGCCTCAACTCGAGAAAGTCCAGGAGGTTGTTTCCTCCAGGCGAGATGAGGCCCATTTCCGCTGAGGCGACTCGAGGCTAATCACACCTAACCTCTGGAACTTCCAAAGGGTCCTTTACACCCTTGCTGCAACTCAAGAAGTTCCCTGACATGCCCATCTACACTCGAGAGGAAGCACAAGAGTCCCGCCAACATCCAGAGGAGCCCCGTTTCCGCCTCCTAGCTCGAGAGAGGGATTCTTTCCCTGCGTGTTCGGGAAAGAATTCCCGGTTTCCCGTCGCATCTCAAGAGGAGGCGCTCTCCACAGGAAATCGACCGGAACTCCAGGGTCGTGCCACCATTCCCAGAGTCCCGCAGATGTCTCAGTCCTTTCCAGGGAAAACTGTTTTCCCTCGATTACCACGACTTTCAAGCCGAGGATCGACTCACACCACGCACGTGGGACATCCCTGTGGGAAAGTCTCCTGGGAAAGCCTCGTGGAGAGCCTCAAGGGAAAGGCTAAGATCAGTTGATCCACGCGACGGGAAGCGTGACACTGCTGCTAGAGCTCGGGAGGAAGCGCACGTGCATGCCCCCAGAGAGACGAGGACTGACTCCCTGGGGAATCCAGAAGTACCCCAAGATCCATGTCAGCACTGGAGAGGACTCCTCAGGTTCTGGCACGGACTCCACACAAGGTCTTAGGCCCGGCATCGGCGGGAGGAATCCCGAGAGGCCCCAGAGCAACTTGCATGGGGACTGGCCTTTCCTGAGGCCACCAGAGCGGGTCCCTAAAGGGGCCCGTCGTAAGTCGAGAGCAACTGCCGCAACTCGAGAAAATCCAGGAGTTCTTTCCTCCAGGCGAGATGAGGCCCATTTCCACTGAGGCGTCTCGAGGCTAATCACACCTAACCTCTGGAACTTCAAAGGGTCCTTCACAACCTTGCTGCAACTCAACAAGTTCCCCGACATACCCATCTCCACTCGAGAGGAAGAACGAGAGTCCCGCCCACATCCAGAGGAGCCCCGTTTCCGCCACATAGCTCGAGAGGTGGGATCCTTTCCCTGCGTGGTCAGGAAAGAATTCCCGGCTTCCTGTCGCATCTCAAGAGGAGGCGCTCTCCACTGGAAAGGCAAGAGGAACTCCAGGGTCGTGCCACCATTCGCAGAGTCCCCTGATGTCTCAGTCCATTCCAGGGAAACCTGTTTTCCTGCACTGCCTCGACTTTCAAGCCGAGGATCGACTCACACCACGGTAGCGGTGGGACAGCCCTGTGGGAAAGCCTCGTGGAAAGCTCGTGGGAAAACCACGAGGGAAAGCCATAGATCCCTTGATCCACGCGAAGAGAAGGGACACTGCTGCTACAGATCGGGAGGAAAGCACACGTGCATGCCCCCACTCAAGACGACGACTAAGTCCCTGGGGACTTAGAAGTACCAAGATCCATGTCAACACTGAGAGGAATCCTCAGGTTGGCACACAAGATCTTAGGCCCCGGCATCGACGGGGAGGAATCTCGACAGGCCCCCGAGCAACTCGCATGGGCCTGGCCTTTCCTGAGCCCACCAGAACGGGTCCCTGAGGTCCCCGTCATAAGTCGAGAGCACCTGTCGCAACTTGAGAACATCCAGGATGTCTCCCCTCCAGGCAAGATGAGCCCATTTCCGCTGAGGCATCTAGAGGCTAATCACACCTAATCTCTGGAACTTCCAATGGTCCTTCACACCCTTGCTGCCAACTCAAGAAGTTCCTCGACATACCCGTCTCCACTCGAGAGCACAGAGTCCCGCCCACATCCAGAGGAGTCCAGTTTCCACCTCCTAGCTCGAAAGGAGGGATCCTTTCCCTGCGTGGTCGGGAAAGAATTCCCGGCGTTCCCGTCGCATCTCAAAAAGAGGCGCTCTCCACAGAAAAGGCGAGAGGAACTCCATGGTGGTGCCACCATTCCCAGAGTCCCCAGATGTCTCAGTCCATTCCAGGAAACCTGTTTTCCTGCACTGCCTCCGACTTTCAAGCCGAGGATCGACTCACACCACGGTGGCACGTGGGAGAGCCCTGGGAAAGCCTCGGGTGAAAGCCTCATGGGAAAAGCCCGAGGGAAAGCCACTGATCCCTTGATCCACGGGAAGGGAAGCGTAACACTGCTGCTGCAGTTCGGGAGGAAAGCACACGTGCATGCCCCTACTTGAGACGAGGACTGACTCCCCTAGGGAGACTCCGGAGTACCCCAAGATCCATGTCAGCACTGGAGAGGAAACCTCAGGTTCCAGAACCGACTTCACATAGGCCTTAGGCCCCGGCATCGACGGGAGAGGAATCCGAGAGGCCCCCGAGCAACTCGCATGGGGACTGCCTTTCCTGAGGCCACCAGAGCGGGTCCCTGAGTCCCCGTCGTAAGACGAGAGCACCTGCCGCAACTAGAAACAATCCAGGAGGTTGTCCCCTCCAGGCGAGATG
>NW_017204042.1:0-5799 GCF_001704415.2 Capra hircus | reverse complement strand
CCTTCGGAAAGCCTCGAGGGAAAGCCACAGATCCCCTTGATCCACGCAAACGGAAGTGCGACACTGTTGCTACAGCTCCGGAGGAAAGTGCACGTGCATGCCCCCACTCGAGACGAGGACTGACTCCCCTGGGGAGACTCCAGAAGTACCCCAAGATCCATGTCAGCACTGGAGAGGAATCTCAGGTTCCGGCACCGACTCCACACAAGATCTTAGGACCGGCATCGATGGGAGGAATCCTGAGTGGACCCCGAACAACTCGCATGGGGACTGGCCTTTCCTGAGGCCACCAGAGCGGGTCCCAGAGGTCCCGTCGTAAGTCGAGAGCACTGCCGCAATCTCGAGAACATCCAGGAGTTTCTCCTCTCCAGGCGAGATGAGCCCATTTGTGCTGAGGCGTCTCGAGGCAAATCAGACATAACCTCTCGAACTTCCAAAGGGTCCTTCACAACCTTTCTGCAACTCAAGAAGTTGCCCGACATACCCGTCTCCATCGAGAGGAAGCACGAGAGTCCCGCCCACATCCAGAAGAGCCCCATTTCCGCCTCCTAGCTCGAGAGGAGGGATTCTTTCCCTGCGTGGTCGGCAAAGAATTCCGGCGTTCAGTCACATCTCAAGAGGAGCGCTCCCACAGGAAAGGCGAGAGGAAAACCAGGGTCGTTGCCACATTCCCAAGAGTCCCCCCAGATGTCTCAGTCCATTCCCGGGAAACCTGTTTTCCCTGCACTGCCTCGACATTCAAGCCGAGGATCGACTCACACCACCTGGTCACTTGGACAGCCCTGAGGGAAAGCCTCGTGGAAAGCTCGTGGGAAGCCTCGAGGAAAGACACAGATCCCTTGATCCACGCGAAGGGAAGCGCGACACTGGAGCTACAGCTCAGGGGGAAAGCGCACGTGCATGCCCCCACACGAGACGGGCCTGACTCCCCTGAGGAGACTCCAGAAGTACCCAAGATCCATGTCAGCACTGGAGAGGAATCCTCAGGTTTCGGCACCGACTCCACACAAGGTCTTAGGCCCGGCATCCACGGGAGAGGAATCCCGAGAAGCCCCGAGCAACTCCCATGGGACTGGCCTTTCCTGAGGGCACCAGAGCGGGTCCCTGAGGTTCCCCGTCGTAAGTCGAGAGCACCTGCCACAACTCGAGAAAATCAGGAGGTTCTCCCCTCCAGGCGAGATGAGGCCCATTTCCGCTGAGCGTCTCGAGGCTAATCACATCTAACACCTGGAACTCCCAAAAGGGTCCTTCACACTTTTGCTGCAACTAAGAAGTTCCCCGACATGCCGGCTCCACTCGAGAGGAAGCACGAGAGTCCCTGCCCACATCCAGAGGAGCCCCGTTTCCATCTCATAGCTCGAGAGGAGGGATACTTTCCTGCGTGTTCGGGAAAGAATTCCCGGCGTTCCCGTCGCATCTCAAGAGAGGCGCTCTCCACAGGAAATGCGAGAGGAACTCCAGGGTCGTGCCACCATTCCCAAGTCCCCCAGATGTCTCAGTCTATTCCAGGGAAACCTGTTTTCCCTGCACTGCCTCGACTTTCAAGCTGAGGATCGACTCACACCACGGGGCACGTGGGACAGCCCTGTGGGAAAGCTCGTGGGAAAGACTCATGGAAAGCCTCGAGGAAAGTCACAGATCCCTTGATCCACAGGAAGGAAGCGTGACACTGCTGCTACAGCTCGGAGGAAAGCGCCCGTGCATGCCCCCACTCGAGACGAGGACTGACTTCCCTGGGGAGACTCAAGAAGTACCCCAAGATCCATGTCAGCACTGGAGAGGAATCCTCAGGTTACGGCACTGACTCCACACAAGGTCTTAGGACCCAGCATCGACGGAGAGGAATCCCGAGAAGCCCCGAGCAACTCGCATGGGGACTGGCCTTTCCTGAGGCACCAGAGCGGGACTCTGAGGTCCCCGTCGTAAGTCAGAGTACCTGCCGCAACTGGAGAAATCCAGGAGTTCTCCCCTCCAGGCGAGATGAGGCGCATTTGTGCTGAGGCGTCTCAGGTAATTAGACCTAACATCTGTAATCCCAAAGGGTCCTTCACAACCTTGCTGCAAGTCAAGAAGTTGCCCGACATACCAGTCTGCAATCGAGAGGAAGCACGAGAGTCCCGCCCACATCCAGAGAGCCCCGTTTGCGCCTCCTAGCTCGAGAGGAGGATCCTTACTGGGTGGTCGGGAAAGAATTCCTGCGTTCCGTCGCATCTCAAGAGGAGGCTTCTCCACAGGAAAGGTGAGAGGAACTTCAGTGTCGTGCCACCATTTCCCAGAGTCCCCCAGATGTCTCAGTCCATTCCAGGGAAACCAGTTTTCCCTGCACTGCCTCGACTTTCAAGCCGAGGATCGACTCACACCACGCTGTCACTTGGGACAGCCCTGTGGAAAGCCTGGTGGGAAAGCTCGTGGGAAAGCCTCGAGGGGAAGCCACAGATCCCTTGATCCACGAAGGGAAGCGCGACACTGGAGCTACAGCTCGGAAGGAAAGCGCACGTGCATGCCCCCACTCGAGACAAGGATTTACTCCCACTGGGGAGACTCCAGAAGTACCCCAAGATCCATGTCAGCACTGGAGAGGAATCCTCAGGTTCGGCACCGACTCCACACAAGGTCTTAGGCCCCGGCATCCACGGGAGAGGAATCCCGAGAAGCCCCGAGCAACTCCCATGGGGACTGGCCTTTCCTGAGGCCACCAGAGCGGGTCCCTGAGGCCGTCGTAAGTCGAGAGCACCTGCCACAACTCGAGAAAAATCCAGGAGGTTCTCCCTCCAGGCGAGATGAGGCCCATTTCCGCTGAGGCGTCTCGAGGCTAATCACATCTAACACCTGGAACTCCCAAAGGGTCCTTCACACTTTTGCTGGCAACTTAAGAAGTTCCCCGACATGCCCGGCACCACTCGAGAGGAAGCACGAGAGTCCTGCCCACATCTAGAGGAGCCCCGTTTCCATCTCATAGCTCGAGAGGAGGGATACTTTCCCTGCGTGTTCGGGAAAGAATTCCCGGTGTTCCCGTCGCATCTCAAGAGGAGGCGCTCTCCACAGGAAATGCGAGAGGAACTCCAGGGTCGTGCCACCATTCCCACAGTCCCCCAGATGTCTCAGTCTATTCCAGGGAAACCTGTTTTCCCTGCACTGCCTCGACTTTCAAGCCGAGGATCGACTCACACCACGGTGGCACGTGGGACAGCCCTGTGGGAAAGCCTCGTGGGAAAGACTCATGGGAAAGCCTCGAGCGAAAGTCACAGATCCCTTGATCCACAGGAAGGGAAGCGTGACACTGCTGCTACAGCTCGGGAGGAAAGCGCCCGTGCATGCCCCCACTCGAGACGAGGACTGACTTCCCTGGGGAGACTCAAGAAGTACCCCAAGATCCATGTCGGCACTGGAGAGGAATCCTCAGGTTACGGCACTGACTCCACACAAGGTCTTAGGACCCAGCATCGACGGGAGTGGAATCCCGAGAAGCCCGCGAGCAACTCGCATGGGACTGGTCTTTCCTGAGGCCACCAGATCGGGACTCTGAGGTCCCCGTCGTAAGTCGAGAGCACCTGCCGCAACTCGAGAAAATCCAGGAGGTTCTCCCCTCCAGGCGAGATGAGGCGCATTTGTGCTGAGGCGTCTCAGTGTAATTAGACCTAACATCTGTAACTCCCAAAGGGTCCTTCACAACCTTGCTGCAAGTCAAGAAGTTGCCCGACATACCAGTCTGCAATCGAGAGGAAGCACGAGAGTCCCGCCCACATCCAGAGGAGCCCCGTTTGCGCTCCTAGCTCGAGAGGAGGGATCCTTTTACTGGGTGGTCGGGAAAGAATTCCTGCCGTTTCCGTCGCATCTCAAGAGGAGGTACTCTCCACAGGAAAGGTGAGAGGAACTTCAGTGTCGTGCCACCATTCCAGAGTCCCCCAGATGTCTCAGTCCATTCCAGGGAAACCAGTTTTCCCTGCACTACCTCGACTTTCAAGCCGAGGATCGACTCACACCACTGTGTCACTTGGGACAGCCCTGTGGAAAGCCTGTGGGAAAGCCTCGTGGGGAAAGCCTCGAGGGGAAGCCACAGATCCCTTGATCCACGGGAAGGGAAGCGCGACACTGGAGCTACAGCTCGGAAGGAAAGCGCACGTGCATGCCCCCACTCGAGACAAGGATTTACTCCACTGGGGAGACTCCAGAAGTACCCCAAGATCCATGTCAGCACTGGAGAGGAATCCTCAGGTTCCGGCACCGACTCCACACAAGGTCTTAGGCCCCGGCACGGGAGAGGAATCCCGAGAAGCCCGGAGCAACTCCCATGGGGACTGGCCTTTCCTGAGGCCACCAGAGCGGGTCCCTGAGGTCCCCGTCGTAAGTCGAGAGCACCTGCCACAACTCGAGAAAATCCAGGAGGTTCTCCCCTCCAGGCGAGATGAGGCCCATTTCCGCTGAGGCGTCTCGAGGCTAATCACATCTAACACCTGGAACTCCCAAAGGGTCCTTCACACTTTTGCTGCAACTTAAGAAGTTCCCCGACATGCCCGGCACCACTCGAGAGGAAGCACGAGAGTCCTGCCCACATCTAGAGGAGCCCCGTTTCCATCTCATAGCTCGAGAGGAGGGATACTTTCCCTGCGTGTTCGGGAAAGAATTCCCGGTGTTCCCGTCGCATCTCAAGAGGAGGCGCTCTCCACAGGAAATGCGAGAGGAACTCCAGGGTCGTGCCACCATTCCCACAGTCCCCCAGATGTCTCAGTCTATTCCAGGGAAACCTGTTTTCCCTGCACTGCCTCGACTTTCAAGCCGAGGATCGACTCACACCACGGTGGCACGTGGGACAGCCCTGTGGGAAAGCCTCGTGGGAAAGACTCATGGGAAAGCCTCGAGCGAAAGTCACAGATCCCTTGATCCACAGGAAGGGAAGCGTGACACTGCTGCTACAGCTCGGGAGGAAAGCGCCCGTGCATGCCCCCACTCGAGACGAGGACTGACTTCCCTGGGGAGACTCAAGAAGTACCCCAAGATCCATGTCGGCACTGGAGAGGAATCCTCAGGTTACGGCACTGACTCCACACAAGGTCTTAGGACCCAGCATCGACGGGAGTGGAATCCCGAGAAGCCCGCAAGCAACTCGCATGGGGACTGGTCTTTCCTGAGGCCACCAGATCGGGACTCTGAGGTCCCCGTCGTAAGTCGAGAGCACCTGCCGCAACTCGAGAAAATCCAGGAGGTTCTCCCCTCCAGGCGAGATGAGGCGCATTGTGCTGAGGGTCTCAGTTAATTAGACCTAACCTCTGTAACTCCAAAGGGTCCTTCACAACCTTGCTGCAAGTCAAGAAGTGGCCCGACATACCAGTCTGCAATCGAGAGGAAGCACGAGAGTCCCGCCCACATCCAGAGGAGCCCGTTTGCGCCTCCTAGCTCGAGAGGAGGGATCCTTTTTACTGCGTGGTCGGGAAAGAATCCTGCCGTTCCGTCGCATCTCAAGAGGAGGTACTCTCCCACAGGAAAGGGTGAGAGGAACTCAGGGTCGTGCCACCATTCCCAGAGTCCCCCAGATGTCTCAGTCCATTCCAGGGAAACCAGTTTTCCCTGCACTACCTCGACTTTCAAGCCGAGGATCGACTCACACCACTGTGTCACTTGGGACAGCCCTGTGGGAAAAGCCTGGTGGGAAAGCCTCGTGGGAAAGCCTCGAGGGGAAGCCACAGATCCCTTGATCCACGGAAGGGAAGCGCGACACGGAGCTACAGCTCGGAAGGAAAGCGCACGTGCATGCCCCCACTCGAGACAAGGACTTACTCCACTGGGGAGACTCCAGAAGTA
>NW_017204041.1:0-5800 GCF_001704415.2 Capra hircus | reverse complement strand
CCTGTATCTTGCAGCAAGTGTTTGCTTGTTAGACGTAAGACCTGCAGGCCTGTTCCAACAGACTTCAATGCCAGAATCAGGCCTTGTGTCTCCCTGCAGTTTCCTGCCTTGCAAACACATTCCTAGGGTGAGAGCAGTCCTGCCCATGGGGAAGCAGGCTGCGGGAGTGTGTCTGAGGGGCCAGGTGTCATGCTGGGGTCACCTGCGTCGAGGCACCTTGCCCACCTCCAATGGACCCCAGGCAAGGAGTTGCAGGCCACCACCTTGCCTCTGAAATCCCAAAATGGGGAGCAAAGCTCGCTCTGTCAGAGGAGAGAAAACAGCAACAGGATGGATTTTCAAGCAGTTGCTAGGCTGTACTGCGTTAGGGCTCCAAGGAAGGAAAATGCAAATTTTAGCCCCTACGACTGGTATCCAGGTGGGCTCCCAGGATGATTTCCCCGCAGGATCCAAGAACGTTCCAGACAGACCTGGGCCTCACTAGCTCCCTCCTGCAGAGGAAACATGATAGAACAGCTGTTTGGAGGTTGCTTTGACTTCCCCTGGGAGGGTAGGATCCCTCCCTGGGTGCAGGGCCTCAGGGGCCATTGCCGCTGAGAAATCCTCTAAGCCAGACCTTTCCAGCCTTGTATGACTCAGCACGGAGGAGACTGGAAGAGCTCTCTTCCTTGGAGGAAGGAAAGGCAGCCCCAGAGAGTGTGTTTTCACACCTGTATCTTGCAGCAAGTGTTTGGCGTCTCAGACGTCAGACCTCCAGGCCTGCTCAACGGCTCAGTTCCAGAGTCAGGGCCGTGTGTCTCCCTGCATTTTCTGAGCCTTGGAACACATTCCTAGGTCAGAACAGTCCTGCCATGGGGAAGGAGGCTGCGGAGTGTGTCTGAGGGGTCGGTGCCATGCTGGGGTCCAATAGACTTGGTACCTCCAATAGACCCCAGGACAACAGCGGTGGGGCTCCCCCTAGCTTCCGAAATGCCAAAGCGAGAAGCAAAGCTAGCTCTATCAGAAGGAAGGAAAGAGCAATCGGATGGATGTTCAGGCTGTTGCTGGCCGCACCACTTCAGGGTCCCCCCGAGAGGAACAGCGCCCTGTGGCCCCTAGCGTCCGATATGCAGGTTAACACACAGGGTGTGTCCCCGTAGGAGACAAGAATTTTCCTGACAGACCTAGGCTCACTAGAGCTCTCCTACAGGGCAAAAGGGGTAGAACAGACTTGGATGTGACTCTGCCTTTCCCAGCGAGCATGGGGCCCTCCCTACGGCCCGGGCTCCAAGGAAAATTGTCCCTGAAAAAAATGACCTCCAAGAAGCGCTTTTCCAGCAGGCTGGGATGCAGAGTTCACAGGATGCGGGGAAAGTGATCGTCCTTCAGGGAAGAAGAGGCAGCCACCCAGGTGTGTTTGCAAGCCTGTATTTGGAAGAAACTGGTTAGCTTCTTCAAGGGGAGACCTCCAGGTCTGCTCAGAGGACCGAAATTCCAGAGGCAGCACCATGCATCTCCCCTGTCCTTTCTGAGCCTTGGAAAGACATTCCTAGCTTATAGCAGTATTTGCTCATGAAAGCAGATGCAGGAATGTGTCAGACATGACTGGGTGCCTCCTGGGTTCAGCTCCGTGAGGGGCCTTTCCACTCAAAGTAGGGTCCCATGCTTCCTTGGGGAGGAAGTGGGGCCCGCTTGCCTCCAAATTGCCAAAGACTGGAACAAAGCTAGTTCTATCAGAGGTAGAAAAGAGCAATTGGATGGATGTGGAAGCTGTTGCTGGGCCGCACTGCTTCAGGCCCCCCACCCTCCGCCCCCGAGAGAAACAGGCGCCCTGTGGCCCCTAGGTCCTGGATGCAGTTTCACACATAGAATGTGTCGCCATAGGAGCCAAGAATTTTCCTGACAGACCTAGGCTCACTAGAGCTCTCCTACAGAGCAAAGGGGATGGGACAGATGTGTGGCTGTGGCTCTGCCTTTCTCTGGGAGTGTGGAGCCGCTCCCTATGGCCCCGGGCTCCAGGGGAAATTGCCCCTGAATAATGACCTCCAGAAGCGCTTTTCCAACTGGCTGAGACGTGGAGTTCTCAGGATGCAGGGAAAGCGAGTGTCCTTCGGGAAGCAAAGGCAGTCACCTGTTATCATGACTTACTAGAATAGTAGGTACCTTCTCCGGTTGGGCAGAGGCCTTCCCTACCTGATCTGAAAAAGAAAATGAAGTAGCTCGCTGATTTGAGAAATAATTCCCAGACTTGGTTTCCAACCAGTATAGAATCCGACAATGCCCTGTCTTTGTAGCCGCGTTAATTAACAGGTATGTGAAGCTCTAAATATCAGTGGAAATTACATACAGCATATAGGCCCCAGTGTTCTGGAATGGTGGAAAGAAACAAACCAAACTCTTGAAGAGACACTTTCAAAATGGATCATAGAGACTGACTGTACATGGATGGGCTTGCTTCGGCAGACTTACTCATATTACGGTTACCGCACGTTCCCATATGTTGTCCTTATGAAATTTTCTATGGGAGACCCCCTCCCACAGTGAGGCAGGTGTTAGCAGATTTGCCACAAGTAAGGGGGTGGGATTTCACAGCAGATGGAACAATTAGGTAAGGTAATAAATCAGGTAACTAAGTTTGTATAAAAAAGAATATCATTCCCCCTTGAGGAAGAGATTCATGAATTTGTGCTCAGTGATCAGTGTGGCTCAATGACTGGAAACACAATTCCTTGGCCTGACATCGAAAGGTCCTTATACTGTTGTCTTAGCCACAATCTAAAGAGATGGGAATACCAGACCACCTAACCTGCCTCTTGAGAAATCTGGATGAAGGTCAGGAAGCAACAGTTAGAGCAGGACATGGAACAACAGACTGGTTCCAAAAAGAAAAGGAGTATGTCAAGGCTGTATATTGTCACCCTGTTTATTTAACTTATATGCAGAGTACATCATGAAAAATGCTGGATGGAAGATACATGAGCTGAATCAAGATTGCCGGTAGAAATATCAATCAACTTAGATATGCAGATGACACCACCATTATATGCAGAATGTGAAGAGGAACGGGTATGTCGGGGAACTTCTTGAGTTGCCAGCAAGGGTGTGAAGGACCCTTTGAAGTTCCAGAGGTTAGGTGTGTTAGTCTCGAGATGCCTCAGCGGAAATGGGCCTCATGTCGCCTGGAATGGAGAGGCTCCTGGATATTCCCGAGTTTCAGCAGGTGCTCTCGAGTTACGACGGGACTTCAGGGACCCGCTCTGGCGGCCGCAGGAAAGGCCAGTCATCATGCGTGTTGCTAGGGCCTCTCGTGATTCCTCTCCCGTCGATGCCGGGCCTAAGACCTTGTGTGGAGTCGGGGCCGGAACCTGAGGATTCCTCTCCAGTGCTGACATGGATTTTGGGGTACTTCTGGAGTCTCCACAAGGGAGTGAGGCCTCGTCTCGAGTGGGGGCATCAGCGTGCCCTTTCTTCCCATGCTGTAGCAGCAGTGTCACGCTTCCCCTTGCATGGACCAAGGGGATCTGTGGCTTTCCCTCGAGTCTTTCCCACGAGGCTTTCCCACAGCGGCTGTCCCACGTGCCACGGTGGTGTGAGTCGATCCTCGGCGTGAAAGCCGAGGCAGTGAAGGGAAAACAGGTTCCTGTGGAATGGACTGAGACGTCTGGGGGAGTCTCGAAATGGTGGCACTACCCTGAAGTTCCTCTCGCCTTTCCTGTGGAGAGCACCTCCTCTTGAGATGCGAAGGGAACGCCGGGAATTCTTTCCGGAAGAAGCAGGGAAAGGATCCCTCATCTCGAGCTACGAGGCAGAAACGGGGCTCCTCTGGATGTGGGAGGGACCCTCGTGCTTCCTCTCGAGTGGAGACTGGTATGTCGGGGAAGTTCTTGAGTTGCAGGAAGGGTGTGACGGACCCTTTGGAAGTTCCAGAGGTTAGGTGTGATTAGCCTCGAGACGCCTCAGTGCAAATGGGCCTCATCTCGCCTGGAGGGAGAACCTCGTGGATTTTCTCGAGTTGTGGCAGGTGCTCTCGACTTGTGACAGGGACCTCAGGGACCCGCTCTGGTGGCCTCATGATAGGCCAGTCCCCATGCGACTTACTAGGGACCTCACGGGATTCCGCTCTCTTCGATGCCGGGACCTGAGTCCTTGTGTGGAGTCGGGGCCGGATCCTGAGGATTCCTCTCCAGTGCTGACATGGATCTTGGGGTACTTCTGGAGTCTCCCCATGGGAATCAGTCCTAGTCTCGAATGGGGGCATGTACGTGCGCTTTCCTCCGAGCTGTAGCAGCACTGTCATGCTTCCGATCGGGTGGATCAATGGATCTGTGGCTTTCCTCGAGGCTTTCCCTCGAGGCTTTCCCACAGGGGTGTCCCACGTGCCACCGTGTTGTAGTCGATCCTCGGCATGAAAGTCGAGGCAGTGCAGGAAAAACAGGTTCCTCTGGAATGGACTAACACATCTGGGCGACTCTTGAAATGGTGGCTGAATCCTGGAGTTCCTCTCGCCTTTCCTGTTGAAAGTACCTCCTCTTGAGATGCGATGGAAACGCCGGAATTCTTTCCCGACGAAGCATGGAAAGGATCCCTCATCTCGAGCTATGAGGCGGAAACGGGGCTCTTCTGGATGTGGGCGGGAACCTCGTGCTTCCTCTCGAGTGGAGACGGGTATGTCTGGGAACTACTTGAGTTGCAGCAAAGGTGTGAAGGCCCCTTTCGAAGTTCATGAGGTTAGGTGTGATTAGCCTCGAAGGCCTCAGCGGAAATGGGCCTCATTTCGCCTGGAGGGAGAAACCTCCTGGATTTTCTAGTGTTGCGACAGGTGCCTCTCGAGTTTCGACGGGGGACCTCAAGGACTCGCTCTGGTGGCCTTAGGTAAGGCCAGTCTCCATTCGAGTTGCTAGGGGCCACTCGATTTCTCCCCAGTCCATGCGAGGCCTCAGACCTTGTGTGGACTCGGGCTGAAACCTGAAGATTCCTCTCCAGTGCTGTCATGGATCTTGGGGTTCTTCTGGAATCTCCACAGTGGACTCAGTCCTCCTCTCGAGTGGGGACATGCACGTCCGCTTTACTCCCGTGCTGTATCAGCAGTGTCAGGATTCCCATCGCCTTACTAAAGGGATCCGTGACTTTTCCTTGAGGCTTTCCCACGAGGTTTTCCCACAGTGCTGTCACCTGTGACACCGTTTTTGATTCGATACTCGGTGTGAAATTCGAAGCAGTGCAGGAAATCAGGTCCCTCCGAGTGGACTGAGACATTTGGGGGACTTTGCAATGGGGCACGAACCCTGTAGTTCCTCTCGACTTTCTCATTGAGACCGCCTCCTCTTAATATGCGACGTTGAACGCCAGGAATCCTTTCCCGACGAAGCAGGGAAAGGATCTCTCATCTCCAATTAAGAGGTGGAAATGAGGCTCCTCTTGTGGTTGCTGGACCCTCTTTCTTTCTCTCGAGTGGAGATCGGATTGCTGGGAAAGTTCCTGAGTTGCAGCAAAAATGTGAAGTACCATTTCGAAGTTCCAGAGGAATGTGCGTTTTGCCAGGATATGCCTCAGCATAAAGGGCCTCATCTCTCCTGCACCGCTTCCATCAGGTTTGGCTCAGCCGCTGCTTCCCCTGAGCTGAGGCTGTGGGCGGGAGCCCAGAGATGCAGGGCCAGGCCCAAACCACCTGTGCACTTCTCTGATGGAAGGAGAGCACTCCCCAACCCACGTTTTTCAGGCACACTGGCCAGGCGCCTACGGAGTCAGCCTCCGGGTGTGGGGGCTACAGACCCCATCCACAGCCCCAGGGAGCCTGGCTCCTCACAGCGGTGAGTCTGGG
>NW_017204040.1:0-5800 GCF_001704415.2 Capra hircus | reverse complement strand
TTCATGAGGTTAGGTGTGATTAGCCTCGAAGGCCTCAGCGGAAATGGGCCTCATTTCGCCTGGAGGGGAGAACCTCCTGGATTTTCTAGTGTTGCGACAGGTGCCTCTCGAGTTTCGACGGGGACCTCAAGGACTCGCTCTGGTGGCCTTAGGTAAGGCCAGTCTCCATTCGAGTTGCTAGGGGCCACTCGATTTTCTCCCAGTCCATGCGAGGCCTCAGACCTTGTGTGGCTCGGGGCTGAAACCTGAAGATTCCTCTCCAGTGCTGTCATGGATCTTGGGTTCTTCTGGAATCTCCACAGTGGACTCAGTCCTCCTCTCGAGTGGGGACATGCACGTCCGCTTTACTCCCGTGCTGTATCAGCAGTGTCAGGATTCCATCGCCTTACTAAAGGGATCCGTGACTTTTCCTTGAGGCTTTCCCACGAGGTTTTCCACAGTGCTGTCACCTGTGACACCGTTTTGATTCGATACTCGGTGTGAAATTCGAAGCAGTGCAGGGAAATCAGGTCCCTCCGAGTGGACTGAGACATTTGGGGACTTTTGCAATGGGGCACGAACCCTGTAGTTCTCTCGACTTTCTCATTGAGACGCGCCTCCTCTTAATATGCGACGTGAACGCCAGGAATCCTTTCCCGACGAAGCAGGGAAAGGATCTCTCATCTCCAATTAAGAGGTGGAAATGAGGCTCCTCTTGTGGTTTGCTGGACCCTCTTTCTTTCTCTCGAGTGGAGATCGATTGCTGGAAAGTTCCTGAGTTGCAGCAAAAATGTGAAGTACCATTTCGAAGTTCCAGAGGGAATGTGCGTTTTGCCAGGATATGCCTCAGCATAAAAGGGCCTCATCTCTCCCTGCACCGCTCCATCAGGTTTGGCTCAGGCGCTGCTTCCCCTGAGCTGAGGCTGTGGGCGGGAGCCCAGAGATGCAGGGCCAGGCCAAAACCACCTGTGCACTTCTCTGATGGAAGGAGAGCACTCCCCAACCCACGTTTTTCAGGCACACTGGCCAGGCGCCTACGGAGTCAGCCTCCGGGTGTGGGGGGCTACAGACCCCATCCACAGCCCAGGGAGCCTGGTGCTCCTAGTACAGCGGTGAGTCTGGGCGGCCAAACAAAGCTGGAGGAGCCCTGCAGTTTCACTTCCCATCCCTCTGACAGAGCTCTCACTGCTAGAGCTCTCTGCAGATTGGAACCCCACTGGCCCCTAACTCTTCCACAAGGACATCTGGGGCCTAGGTTCAAAGGGAAGGAAGGAGCAGAGCTGAGTCCAGGAAGGCACCATTGGAGTCTCCCAGCCTCGTGCAGCCTGCTCCTTCCTGGGCAGGAAGCCTAGCAGTGAGGCAAGTCTGGGCAAGGCTCGCCCCAGGCAGAGCAGCCTCGCGCCAGGAACACTGCCAGATCAGGCCACTGAGCAGAGCTTGAGCTCTGCCTTACTGGAGGCACACAGGGCTCCACCCACCAGGGCTTGCAACCGCACGTGGCTGGGCTGCCTCATTTTCCCCCGAGGAGGCTCGGTTCCCGCATTCTCTGCACTCAGCTTCCAGGCGGGGGATGGGGGGGCCGCAACTCCATCAGGTTTTGGCTCAGGTTTGCTTCCCCTGAGCTGGGGCTTTGGGCAGGAGCCCAGACACGCTGCAGCAGCCCCAAAACACCTGCAACATCTCCACTTGGGAGGAGAACGCTAGAGAACCTACGTCACTCAGGCACTGCATGGAGCCCACAGAGTGAGTCTCCAGGTTGGGGGCTGCAGATGCCAGCCAGGGGCCTTCATGCCTGGTGCTCTCCGAGGGGACTCAGTCTGGGCGGCCAAGCACACCTGAAGCGCTGCAGTTGCCCTTCCCTTCCCTCTGACAGAGCTCTCATTGCTGGAGCCCTTGCTGTGTGCAAGCCACCGGCCCCTGAGACCTCCCCAAGGACGCCTGGGGCCTAGGTGCAAAGGCAAGGCAGGAGCGGAGCTGAGGCCAGGAAGGCGCCAGTGCATCTCTCCAGCCTCGCGCAGCCTGCTCCTTCCTGTGCAGGAAGCCTAGCAGCGAGGCAAGTCTGGGCAAGCCTCTCCCAGGACAGAGCAACCTCGAGCCAGGAACTCTGCCAGATCGGCCTCTGAGCAGAACTGGAGCTCTGCCGTACTGGAGGTGCACTCGGCTCCAGCCAAGCAGGGCTTTAGCCGTACGCAGCTGGGCTGCCTCTCCTTTGCCCGAGGAGGCTTGCTTCCCCGCATGCTGTTCACACTCGGCCTCCAGGCTGGGGCGCTCTGCGCCTCCTGCAGGTCTTGCCTCAGGGGGCTGCTTCCCCTGAGCTGGGGCTGTGGGCGGAAGCCCAGACATGAAGGGGCAGGCCCCAACCAGCTGCACACGTCTCGGCTGGGGAGGAGAGCGCTAAGGAACCTTCCAGTGTGAGGCAGCTGCTGGCGCCCACGAGGTCAGACTCCGGGTGTGCGGGGGCTGCAGACCCCAGGCAGGGGCCCTGGGGGCCTGGTGCACTCCGTGCGGCGCTGAGCCTGGGTGGACAAGCAACCGCTGAGGAGCCCTGCACTTGCCCTTCCCTTCCCTCTGACAGAGCTGTCCCTGCTGGAGCCCTTGGCAGTGTGCAAGCCACCGGCCCCTAACCCCTCCCCAAGGACACCAGGGGCCTACGTGCAAAGGCAAGGTAGGAGTGGAGCTGAGGCCAGGATGGTGACAGTGGCGACTCCAGCCTCCCGCAGCATGCTCCTTCCTGGGCAGGAAGCCTAGCACCGAGACAAGTCTGGTCAACGCTCGCCGGGGCAGAGCAGCCTGGCGCCAGCAACTCTGCCAGATCGGGCCTCTGAGCAGAGCTAGAGCTCTGCCGTAGTGGAGACGCAGTCAGCTCCGTCCAAGCAAGGCTTTAGCCGCACGGGCTGGATGCCTCTTCTTCCTCCGAGGAGGCTCGCTTCCATGCATGCTGTTCACTGGGCTACCAGGCGGGGCGCTCTGGGCTTCCTGCAGGTCTTCGATCAGGGGCTTCTTCCCCGAGCTGCGGCTATGGGGGGAACACAGAATGCAAGGGCAGGCGGCAACCAGCTGCACACGACTTTGCTGGGTAGGAGAGCGCTAGGGAAGCTAGGTGTGTGAGGCAGCTGCTGGGCGCCCACGGAGTCAGCCTCGGGGTGTGCAGGGCTGCAGAATCCAGCCAGGGGCCCTGGGAGCCTGGTGCTCTCCGTGAGGCACTGAGTCTGGGCCTCCAAGCAACCGCTGGAGGAGCCCTGCAGTGGCCCTTCCCTTCCCTCTGACAGAGCTCTCACTGCTGTAGCCCTTGGCAGTGGCAACCACCAGCCCCCAAGCCCTCCACAAGGACGCCTTGCACCTAAGTGCAAAGGCAAGGCAGGAGCGGTGCTGAGGTCAGGAAGGCGCCCAGTGGCGTCTCTCAGGCTCGCGCAGCCTGCTCCTTCCTCGGGAGGGAGCCTAAAAGCAAGGCAAGTCTGGCAAGGCTCGCCCCAGGCGAGCAGCCTCGTGCGGGAACTCTGCCAGATCGGGGCTCTGAGCAGAGCTAGAGCTCTGCCGTACTGGAGGGGCACTTGGCTTCGTGCAAGCAGGGCTTTCAACTTGATGGGGCTGGGCTGCCTCCTCTTCCCCCGAGGAGGCTCGCTTCCCTGATGGCTGTGCACTCGCCTATCAGGTGGGGGCGCAGGGCTCCTCCAGCAGGTCTTGCCTCAGGGGCTGCTTCCCCTGAGTTGGGGCTGTAGGCGGGAATCCAGACACGCAGGATCAGGCCCCAACCACCTGCACATGTCTCTGCTGGGGAGGAGAGTGCTAGGGAACCTACGTCTGTCATACACTTTCTGGGCGCCCAAGAATCAGCCTCCGTGTGTGCGGGGCTGAAGACCCCAGCCAGGGGCCCTGGGAGCCTGGTGCTCTTGGTGCGGTGCTGATTCTGGGCGGCCAAGCAACCGCTGGAGGAGCCCTGCAGTTGCCCTTCCCTTCCCTCTGACAGAGCTCTCACTGCTGAAGCCCTTGGCAGTGTGAAACCCACCAACCCCTAAGCCCTCCCCAACGCGCCTGTCACCTATGTGCAAAGGCAAGGCAGGATTGGAGCTGAGGCAAGGAAGGCGCCAGTGGCGTCTCCCAGGCTCGCTCAGACAGCTCCTTCCTGGGGAGGGAGCCTAAAAGCAAGGCAAGTCTGGGCAAGGCGAGCCCCCGGCCGAGCAGCCTCGCGCCAGAAACTCTGCCAGATCGGGGCTCTGAGCAGAGCTAGAGCTCTGCCGTACTGGAGGCCCACTTAGCTCCGTGCAAGCAGGGCTTTCCTCTTGACTGGGCTCGGCTGCCTCCTCTTCTCCCGAGGAGGCTCGCTACACTGCTGGCTGTGCTCTCGCCTATCAGGCGGGCGCGCAGGGCTCCTCCAGCAGGTCTTGCCTCAGGGGCTGCTTCCCTGAGTTGGGGCTGTGGGCGGGAACCCAGACACGCAGGATCAAGGCCCCAACCACCTGCACATGTCTCTGCTGGGGAGGAGAGTGCTAGGGAACCTACGTCTCTCACACACTTTCTAGGCACCCACGGAGTCAGCCTCTGGGAGTGTGGGGTGCAAAACCCAGCCAGGGGCCCTTGGACCTGGTGCTCTCCGTGCGGAGCTTTGTCTGGGCGGCCAAGGAACCGCTGAAGGAGCCCTGCTGTTGCCCTTCGCTTCCCTCTGACAGAGCTTTCACTGCTGGAGCCCTTGGCAGTGTGCAACCCACCAGCCCCCTAAGCCTCCTCAAGGACGCTTGGGACCTAAGTGCAAAGGCAAGGCAGGGGTAGAGCTGAAGCCAGGAAGGCGCCAGTGGCGTTTCCGAGCCTCACACAGCCTGCTCCTTCGGGGAGGGAGCCTTAAAGCAAGGCAAGTCTGCGCAAGGCTCGCCTATGGCAGAGCATCTTGGTGCCAGGAACTCTGCCAGATCGGGCCTCTGAACAGAGCTAGAGATCTGCCGTACTGGAGTCGCACTTAGCTTCGTGTAAGCAGGGATTTCAGCTTGACGGGGACTTGCTGCCTCCTCTTCCCCGAGGAGGCTCGCTTCCCTGCTGGCTGTGCACTCGCCTATCAGGCGGGGGCGCAGGGCTCCTCCAGCAGGTCTTGCCTCAGGGGCTGCTTCCCCTGAGTTGGGGCTGTGGGCGGAACCCAGACACGCAGGATCAGGCCCCAAACACCTGCACATGTCTCTGCTGGGGAGGAGAGTGCTAGGGAACCTACGTCTGTCATACACTTTCTGGGCACCCAAGGAATCAGCCTCCGTGTGTGCGGGCTGAAAACCCCAGCCAGGGCCTGGAGCCTGGTGCTCTCCGTGTGGCGCTGAATCTGGGCGGCCAAAACCCGCTGGAGGAGCCCTGCAGTTGCCCTTCCCTTCCCTCTGACAGAATTCTCACTGCTGAGCCCTTGGCAGTGTGCAACCCACAGCCCCTAAGCCTCCTTAAGGAGGCTGGGACCTAAGTGCAAAGGCAAGGCAGGATTGGAGCTGAGGCAAGAAAGGCGCCAGTGCGTCTCCCAGGCTCCTGCTGCCTGCTCCTTCCTGGGAGAGCAGCCTAAAAGCAAGGCAAGTCTGGGCAAGGCTAGCCCCGGCAGAGCAGCCTCGCGCCAGGAACTCTGCCAGATCGGGGCTCTGAGCAGAGCTAGAGCTCTGCCGTACTGGAGGCGGCACTTAGCTCCGTGCAAGCAGGGATTTTTCAGCTTGACGGGGCTGGGCTGCCTCCTCTTCCCCCGAGGAGGCTCGCTTCCCTGCTGGCTGTGCACTCGCCTATCAGGCGGGGCGCAGGGCTCCCTCCAGCAGGTCTTGCCTCAGGGGCTGCTTCGCCCTGAGTTGGGGCTGTGGGCAGGAAC
>NW_017204039.1:0-5800 GCF_001704415.2 Capra hircus | reverse complement strand
GTCTCGGGGCTAATCACACCTAAATTCTGGAACTTCAAAGGGTCCTTCAACACCCTTGCTGGCAACTCAAGAAGATCCCGACATACCGTCTCCACTCGAGAGGAAGCACGAGAGTCTAGCCCACATCCAGAGGAGCCCCGTTTCTGCGCTCCTAGCTCGAGAGGAGGGATCCTTTCCATGCGTGCTCGGGAAAGATTTCCCGGCGTTTCCGTGGCATCTCAAGAGGAGGAACTCTCTACAGGAAAGGCGAGAGGAACTCGAGGGTCGTGCCACCATTCCCAAAGTCCCCCCAGATGTCTCAGTCCATTCCAGGGAAACCTGTTTTCCCTGCACTGCCTCGACTTTCAAGCCCAGGATCGACTCACACCACGGTGGCACGTGGACAGCCTTGTGGGAAAGCCTCCTGGGAAAGCCTCGAGGGAAAGCGACAGTTCCCTTGATCCTCGCGAATGGAAGCGCGACACTGCTGCTACAGCTCGGGAGGAAAGCGCACGTGCATTCCCCCACTCGAGACGAGGGCTGACTCCACTGGGGAGACTCCAGAAGTACCCCAAGATCCATGTCAGCACTGGACAGGAATCCTCAGGTTCCAGCACCCACTCCACACAAGGTCTTAGGCCCCGGCATCGACGGGAGAGGAATCCCGAGAGGCCCCGAGGCAACTCGCATGGGGAATGGCCTTTCCTGAGGCCACCAGAGCGAGTCCCTGAGGTCCCCGTCGTAAGACTAGAGCACCTGCTGCAACTCGAGAAAATCCAGGAGGTTCTCCCCTCCCGGCGAGTTGAGGCCCATTTCCGCTGAGGCGTCTCCAGGCTAATCACACCTAACCTCTGGAACTTCCACAGGGTTCTTCACACCTTGCTGCAACTCAAGAAGTTCCCCGATATACCAGTCTCCACACAAGAAGAAGCACTAGAGTCCGCCACATCCAGAGGAGCCCCGTTTCCGCCTCCTGGCTTGAGACGAGGGATCCTTTCCCTGCGTGGTCGGGTAAGAATTCCCGGCGTTCCCGTCGCATCTCAAGAGGAGGCGCTCTCCACAGGAAAGGCGAGAGGAACTCCAGGTTCGTGCCACCATTCCCAGAGTCCCCAGATGTCTCAGTCCATTCCAGGGAAACCTGTTTTCCCTGCACTGCCTCGACTTTCAAGCTGAGGATCGACTCACACCACGGTGGCACGTGGGACAGCCCTGTGGGAAAGCCCTGTGGGAAAGCCTCGAGGGAAAGCCACTGATCCCTTGATCGACTCGACGGGAAATATGACACTCCTGCTACAGCTCGGGAGGAAAGCGCACGTGCATGCCCCCACACGAGACGAGGACTGACTGCCTTGGGAGACTCCAGAAGTACACCATGATCCATTTCAGCACTGGAGAGGAATCCTCAGTTTCCGGCACCGACTCCACACAAGGTCTTAGGCCCCGGCATCGATGGGAGAGGAATCCGAGAGGCCCCGAGCAACTCGCAAGGGGACTGGCCTTTCCTGAGGCCACCAGAGCGGGTCCCTGAGGTCCCCGACGTAAGTCGATAGCACCTGCCGCAACTCGAGAAAATCCAGGAGGTTCTCCCCTCCAGGCGAGATGAGGCCCATTTCCGCTGAGGCGTCTCCAAGCTAATCACACCTAACCTCTGGAACTTCCAAAGTGTTCTTCACACCCTTGCTGCAACTCAAGAAGTTCCCGGACATACCTGTCTCCACTCGAAAGGAAGCACGAGAGTCCCGCCCACATCCAGAGGAGCCCCATTTCCGCCTCCTAGCTCGAGAGGAGGGATCCTTTCCCTTCGTGCTCGGGAAAGAATTCCCGTCATTCCCGTCGCATCTCAAGGGGAGGCGCTCTTCACAGGAAAGGCGAGAGGGACTCCAGGGTCGTGCCACCATTCCCAGAGTCCCCCAGATGTCTCAGTCCATTCCAGGGAAACCTGTTTCCCTGCACTCCCTCGACTTTCAAGCCGAGGATCGACTCAAACCGCGCGGTGGCACGTGGGACAGCCCTGTGGGAAAGCCCTGCGGGAAATCCTCGAGGGCCACAGATCCTTGATCCAAGCAAAGGGAAGCGTGACATGCTGCAAAAGCTGGGGAGGAAAGCGCACGTGCATGCCTCCCTTCGAGACGACTGACTCCACTGGGGAGACTCCAGAAGTACCCAAGATCCATGTCAGCACTGGAGAGGAATCCTCACGTTCCGGCACTGACTCCACACAAGGACTTAGGCCCCGGCATCGACGGAGAGGAATCCCCGAGAGGCCCCGGACAACTCGCATGGGGAATGGCGCTTTCCTGAGGCCACCAGAGCGGGTCCCTGAGGTCCCAGTCGTAAGTCGAGAGCACCTGCCGCAACTCGAGAAAATCCAGGAGGTTCTCGCCTCCAGGCGAGATGAGGCCCATTTCCGCAGAGGCGTCTCGAGGCTAATCACATCTAACATCTGGAACTTCCAACGGGTCCTTCACACCCTTGCTGCAACTCAAGAAGTTCCCCGACATACCCCGTCTCCACTTGAGAGGAAGCACGAGAGTCCGGCAACATCCATAGGAGCCCCGTTTCCGACTCCTAGCTCGAGAGGAGGGATCCTTTCCCTGCGTGGTCGGAAAGAATTCCCGGCGATCCCGTCGAATCTCAAGAGGAGGCGCTCTTCACAGGAAAGGCGAGAGGAACTCCAGCGTCGTGCCACCATTCCCAGAGTCAACCAGATGTCTCCGTCCATTTCAGGGAAACCTGTTTTCCCTGCACTGCCTCGACTTTCAATCCGAGGATCGACTCACATCACGGTGGCACGTGGGACAGCCCTATGTGAAGCGTCGTGGGAAAGGCCCTGATCCCTTGATCCACGCGAAGAGAAGCACGACACTGCTGCTACAGCTCGGGAGGAAAGCGCACGTGCATGCCCCACTCGAGACGAGGACTGACTCCCCTGGGGAGACTACATAAGAACCCCAAGATCCATGTCTGCACTGGAGAGGAATCCTCAGGTTCCGGCACCGACTCCACACAAGGTCTTTGGCCCCGGCATTGACGGGAGAGGAATCCCGAGAGGCCCCCTAGCAACTCGCATGTGGACTGGCCTTTCCTGAGGCCACCAGAGAGGGGTCCCTGATGTCCCAGTCGTAAATCGAGAGCACCTGCCGCAACTCGAGAAAATCCAGGAGGTTCTCCCCTCCATTTGAGATGAGGCCCATTTCCGCTGAGGCGTCTCGAGGCTAATCACATCTAACATTTGGAACTTTCAAAGGGTCCTTCACACCCTTGCTGCAATTCAAGAAGTTCCCGACATACCCGTCGCCACTCGAGAGAAGCACGAGAGTCCCGCCCACATCCAGAGGAGCCACGTTTCCGTCTCCTAGCTCGAGAGGAGGGATCCTTTCCCTGCGTGGTCGGGAAAGAATTCCCGGCGTTCCCTCGCATCTCAAGAGGAGGCGCTCTCCACAGGAAAGGCGAGAGGAACTCCAGGGTCGTGCCACCATTCCCAGAGTCCCCCAGATGTCTCAGTCCACTCCAGGGAAACCTGTTTTCCTGCACTGCCTCGACTTTCAAGCCGAGGATCCACTCACACCAAGGTGGCACGTGGATAGCCCTGTGGGAAAGCCTCGTGGGAAAGCCTCCTGGGAATGCCTGGAGGGAAAGCCACAGATCCCTTGATCCACGCGAAGGGAAGCGTGACACTGCTGCTACAGCTCGGGAGGAAAGCGCACGTGCATGCCCCCACTCGAGACGAGGACTGACTCCCCTGGGGAGACTTCAGAAGTACCCCAAGATCCATGTCAGCACTGGAGAGGAATCCTCAGGTTCCGGCCCCGACTCCACACAAGGTCTTAGGGCCCGGCATCGACGGGAGAGGAATCCCGAGAGGACCCCAAGCAACTCGCATGGGGACTGGCCTTTCCTGAGGCCACCAGAGCGGGTCCCTGAGGTCCCGTCTTAAGTCCAGAGCACCTGCCGCAACTCGAGAAAATCCAGGAGGTTCTCCCCTCCAGGCGAGATGAGGCCATTTCCGCTGAGGCTTCTCGAGGCTAATCATACCTAACCTCTGGAACTTCCAAAGGGTCCTTCACACTCTTGCTGCAACTCAAGAAGTTCCCCGATATACCCGTCTCCACTCGAGACGAAGCACGAGAGTCCCGCCCACATCCAGAGGAGCCGCCGTTTCCGCCTCATAGCTGGAGAGGAGGGACCCTTTCCCTGCGTGGTCTGGAAAGAATTCCCGGCGTTCCCGTCGCATCTCAAGAGGAGGTGCTCTCCACAGGAAAAGGCGAGAGGAACTCCAGGTTCGTGCCACCATTACCAGAGTCCTCCAGATGTCTCAGTCCATTCCAGGGAAACCTGTTTTCCCTGCACTGCCTCGACTTTCAAGCCGAGGATCGACTCACACCACGGTGGCACGTGGGAGAGCCCTGTGAGAAAGCCTCGTGGGAAAGCCTCGTGGGAAAGCCTCGTGGGAAAGCCTCGAGGGAAAGCCACTGATCACATGATCCAGGCGACGGGAGGGTTACACTGCTGCTACAGCTCGGGAGGAAAGCGCACGTGCATGCCCCCCACTGAGAGGAGGACTGACTCCCCTGGGGAGACTCCAGAAGTACCCTAAGATCCATGTCAGCACTGGAGAGGAATCCTCAGGTTCCAGCACTGACTCCACACAAAGGTCTTAGGCCCCGGCATCGAAGGGAGAGGAATCCCAAGTGGCCCCGAGCTACTCGCATGGGGACTGGCCTTTCCTGAGGCCACCAGAGCGGGTCCCTGAGGTCCCCGTCTTAAGTCGAGAGCACCTGCAGCAACTCGAGAACATCCAGGATTTTCTCCCCTCCTGGCAAGATGAGGTCCATTTCCGCTGAGGGCGTCTCGAGGCTAATCACACCTAACCTCTGGAACTTCCAAAGGGTCCTTCACACGCTTGCTGCAACTCAAGAAGTTCCCCGACATACCAGTCTCCACTCAAGAGGAAGCACGAGGGTCCCGCCCACATCCAGAGGAGCCTGGATTCCACCTCGTAGCTTGAGATTAGGGATTCTTTTCCTGCTTCGTCTGGAAAGAATTCCCGGCTTTCCCGTCGCATCTCAAGAAGAGGCGCTCTCAACAGGAAAGGCGAGAGAAACTCCAGTGTCTTGCCACAATTCCAAGGGACCCCAGATGTCTCAGTCCATTCCAGAGGAACTTGTTTTCCCTGCACTGCCTCTACTTTCACGCGCCGAGGATCCACTCACTCCACCATGGCATGTCCCTGGTGGGACAGCCCTGTGGGAAAGCCTCTTCGGAAAGCCTCGAGGGAAAGCCAACAGATCCCTTGATCCCGCGATGGGAAGTGTGACACTGCTGCTACAGTTCGTGAGGAACGCTCAAGTGCATGCCCCCACACGAGATGAGCACTGACTCCCCAGGAGAGACTCCAGAAGTACCCCAAGATCCATGTCAGCACTGGAGAGGAATCCTCAGGTTCCAGCCCCAACTCCACACAAGGTCTTAGGCCCCGACATCGACGGGAGAGGAATTCCGAAAGGCCCCTTTGCAACTCCCATGGGCACTGGCCTTTCCTGAGGCCACCAGAGAGCGGGTCCCTGAGGTCCCCGTCGTAACTCGAGAGACCCTGCCCAACTCTAGAAAATCAGGAGGTTTCCACTCCAGGCGAGTTGAGGCCCCATTTCCGCTGAGGCGTCTCCAGGCTAAATCACACCTAACCTCTGGAACTTCCAAGGGTTCTTCACACCCTTGCTGCAACTCAAAGAAGTTCCCGATATACCGTCTCCACACAAGAGAGAAGCACTAGAGTCCGCCACATCCAGAGGAGCCCCGTTTCCGCCTCCTGGCTTGAGAC
>NW_017204038.1:0-5800 GCF_001704415.2 Capra hircus | reverse complement strand
GAGAGTCCTGCCCACATCCAGAGGAGCCCGTTTCCGCCTCCTAGCTCGAGAGCAGGGATCCTTTCCCTCCGTGGTCGGGATAGAATTCCCGGTGTTCCATCACATCTCAAAGAGGAGGCGGGCTCCACAGGAAAGGCGAGAGGAACTCCACGGTCGAGCCACCATTCCCAGAATCCTCTGGATGTCTCAGTCCATTTCCAGGGGAAACCTGTTTTCCCTGCACTGCGTCGAATTTCAAGCCGAGGATCGAATCACACCACGGTGGCACGTGGGACAGCCCTGTGGGAAAGCCTCGTGGGAAGCCTTGAGGGAAAGACACAGATCCCTTGATCACGCGAAGGGAAGCGCGACACTGCTGCTACAGCTCGGGAGGGAAAGCGCACGTGCATGCCCCGACTCGAGACGAGGACTGACTGCCCTGGGGAGACTCCAGAAGTACCCTAAGATCCATGTCTGCACTGGAGAGAAATCCTCAGGTTCCGGCACTGAGTCCACAGAAGGTCTTAGGCCCCCAGCATGGACGGAGAAGAATCCGAGAGGCCCTCGAGCAACTCGCATGGGGACTGGCCTTTCCTGAGGCACGAGAGCGGGTCCCTGAAGTCCCCATCGTAAGTCGAGAGCACCTGCCGCAACTCGAGAAAATCCAGGAGGTTTTTCCCCTCCAGGCTCGATGAGGACTATTTCCGCTGAGGCAACTAGAGTCTAATCACACCTAAACTCTGGAACTTCCAAAGGGTCCTTCACACCCTTGCTGCAACTCAAGAAGTTCCCCGACATACCCATCTCCACTCGAGAGGAAGCACGAGAGTCCCGACCACATCCAGAGGAGCCCCGTTTCCACCTCCTAGCTCGAGAGGAGGGGATCCTTTCCCTGCGTGCTCGGGAAAAATTTCCTGGTGTTCCCGTCGCATCTCAAGAGGAGGCGCTCTCCACAGGAAAGGCGAGAGGAACTCCAGGGTCGTGCCACCATTTCCAGAGTCCCTAGATATCTCAGTCCATTCCAGGGAAACCTGTTTTCCCTGCACTGCCTCGAATTTCAAGCCGAGGATCGACTCACACCACGGTGGCACGTGGGACAGCCCTGTGGGAAACCCTCGTGGGAAAGCCTTGTGGGAAAGCCTCGTGGGACCGCCCTTTTGGAAAGCCTCGTGGGAAAGACTCGTGGAAAGCCACGAGGGAAAGCCACAGATCCCTTGATCACGCGAAAGGAAGCACGACACTGCTGCTAGAGCTCGGAAGGAAAGCACACGTGCATGCCCCCACTCGAGACGAGGACTGACTACCCTGGGGAGACACCAGAAGTACCCCAAGATCCATGTCTGCACTGGAGAGGAATCCTCAGGTTCCGCACCGATTCCACACAAGATCTTTGGCCCCGGCATCGACAGGAGAGGAATCCCGAGAGGCCTGCGAGCTACTCGCATGGGACTGGCCTTTCCTGAGGCCACCAGAGCGGGTCCCTGAGGTCCCTGTCGTAAGTCGAGAGCACCTGCCGCAACTCGAGAACATCCAGGCGGTTCTCCCCTCCAGGCGAGATGAGGCACATTTCCGCTAAGGTGTCTCGAGGCTAATCACACCTAACTCTGGAATTTCCAAAGGGTACTTCACACCCATGCTGCAACTCAAGAAGATCCCCGACATACCCATCTCCACTCGAGAGGAAGCACGAGAGTCCCGCCCACATCCAGAGGAGCCCCGTTTCTGCTCCTAGCTCCAGAGGAGGAATCCTTTCCCTGCGTTGTGGGGAAAGAATTCCCGGTGTTCCCATCGCATCTTAAGAGGAGGCGCTCTCCACAGGAAAGGCGAGAGGAACTACAGGGTCGTGAAGCATTCTCAGAGTCCCCCAGATGTCTCAGTCCATTCCAGGGAATCCTGTTTTCCCTGCACTGCCTCGACTTTCAAGCCGAGGATCTACTCACACCACGGTGGCACGTAGGACAGCCCTGTGGGAAAACGGAAAGCCTCGTGGACAGCCCTGTGGAGCCTCGTGGGAAAGCCTCGTGGGAAAGCCTTGAGGAAAGCCCCTTATCCCTTGATCCACGCGAAGGGAAGCGTGACATGCTGCTACTGCTCGGGAGGAAAGCGCACATGCATGCCCCCACTCGAGACGAGGACTGATTCCACTGGGGAGACTCCAGAAGTACCCAAGATCCATGTCAGCACTGGAGAGGATTGCTCAGGTTCCGGCACCGACTCCACACAAGATCTTAGGCCCCAGGCATACACGGGAGAGGAATCCCGAAAGGCCCCCGAGCAACTCGCATGGGGACTGGCCTTTACTGAGGCCACCAGAGCGGGTCCCTGAGGTCCCAGTCGTAAGTCGAGAGCACCTGCCGCAGCTCGAGAAAATCAAGGATGGTCTCGCCTCCAGGTCAGATGAGTCCCATTTCCTCTGAGGCGTCTCGAGGCTATTCACACCTAACCTCTGGCACTTCCAAAGGGTCCTTCACACCCTTGCTGCAACTCAAGAAGTTCCCCGACATACCCGTCTCCACTCGACAGTAAGCACGAGAGTTCCACCCACATCCAGAAGAGCCCCGTTTCCCCCTCCGAGCTCAAGAGGAGGGATCCTTTCCCTGCGAGGTCGGGAAAGATTTTCCGGGCATTCCCGTCGCATCTCAAGAGGAGGCGCTCTCCAGAGGAATGACGAGAGGAACTCCAGGGTCGTGCCACATTCCCAGAGTCCCCCAGATGGCTCCGTCCATTCCAGGGAAACCTGTTTTCCCAGCACTGCCTCGACTTTCAAGCCGAGGATCGACTCACACCACGGTGGCACGTGGGACAGCCCTGTGGAAAAGCCTCGAGGGAAAGCCTCGTGGGAAAGCCTCGAGGTAAAGCCCCTGATCCCTTGATCCATGCGAAGGGCAGCGTGACACTGCTGCTACAGCTCGGGAGGAAAGCGCACGTGCATGCCCCCACTCGAGACGAGGACTGACTCACCTGGGGAGACTCCAGAAGTACCCCAAGTTCCATGTCTGCACTGGAGAGGAATCCTCAGTTTCCGGCAACGACTCCACACAAGGTCTTAGGCCCTGGCATCGACGGGAGAGGAATCCCCAGAGGCACCCGAGCAACTCGCATGGGGACTGGCCTTTCCTGAGGCCACCAGAGCGGGTCCCTGAGGTCCCGTCGTAAGCCGAGAGCACCTGCCGCAACTCGAGAAAATCCAGGAGGTTCTCCCTCCAGGCGAGATAAGGCCCATTTCCGCTGAGGCGTCTCGAGGCTATTCACACCTAAACTCTGGAATTTCCAAAGGGTCCTTCACACCCTTGCTGCAACTCAAGAAGTTCCCGACATACCCGTCTCCACTCGAGAGGAAGCACGAGAGTTCCACCCACATCCAGAGGAGCCCCGTTTCGCCCCTCCGAGCTCGAAGAGGAGGGATTCTTTCCCTGCGTGGTTGGGAAAGAATTCCCGGCGTTCCCGTCGCATCTCAAGAGGCGGCGTCGTCCACAGGGAAAAGGCGAGAGGAATCTGTCGACCAGAGCCGAGTGTTCCGCCGTTTCCTGCAGTGACTCAAGGGGTACTCGTGGACGTGCTCCTCGAGGCAGAGTCAGGGGCGCGACATGCTGCCGTCGGGGGCCCATGCCCCACTCAGACTGCCTACCCGGCTCGGTGTAGCATGGGGTCCGCATTCCTCCTGGACAGGATCTTGTTTTCCGCTTGAAGCTCTGAGGTCCCAGTAGCAGGGCTTTCCCCGTGAAAGGACCGAGGTTAGCTGTCCCTGCAGGTGAGTCGATCGGTGAACGGAGGAACAGGTTTCCCTGGAATGGACGGAGCATCGGGAGACTCTGGGAATGTGGCACGGACCCTGGAGTTCCTCTCGCCTTTCCTGTGGAGAGCGCCCTCTTGAGATGCGACGGGAACGCCGGGAATTCTTTCCCGCAACCACGCAGGGAAAGAATCCCTCCTCTTGAGCTAGGAGGGGGAAACGGGGCTCCTCTGGATGTGGGTGAACTCTCGTGCTTCCTCTCGGAGTGGAGACGGGTATGTCGGGGAACTTCTTGAGTTGGCAGCAAGGGTGTGAAGGACCCTTTGGAAGTTCCAGAGGTTTAGGTGTGAATTAGCCTCGAGACGCCTCAGCGGAAATGGGCCTTCATCTCGCCTGGAGGGAGAACCTCCTGGATTTTCTCGAGTTGCGGCAGGTGCTCTCGGCTTACGACGGGGACCTCAGGGACCGCTCTGGTGCCTCAGGAAAGGCGCAGTCCCCATGCGAGTTGCTCGGGTGCCTCTGGGGATTCCTCTCCCGTCGATGCCAGGGCCTAAGACCTTGTGTGGAGTCGTTGCCGGAAACTGAGGATTCCTCTCCAGTGCAGACATGGAACTTGGGGTACTTCTGGAGTCTCCCCAGGTGAGTCAGTCCTCGTCTCGAGTGGGGGCATGCACGTGCGCTTTCCTCCCGAGCTGTAGCAGCAGTGTCACGCTGCCCTTCGCATGGATCAAGGGATCAGGGGCTTTACCTCGAGGCTTTCCCACGAGGGCTTTCCCTCGAGGCTTTTCCACAGGGCTGTCCCACGTGCCACCGTGGTGTGAGTCGATCCTCGGCTTGAAAGTCGAGGCAGTGCTGGGAAAAACAGGTTTCCCTGGAATGGACGGAGCCATCTGGGGGACTCTGGGAATGTGGCACGACCCTGGAGTTCCTCTCGTCATTCCTCTGGAGAGCGCCTCCTCTTGAGATGCGACGGGAATGCCGGAAAATCTTTCCCGACCTCGCAGGGAAAGGATCCCTCCTCTTGAGCTCGGAGGGGGAAACGGGGCTCCTCTGGATGTGGGTGGAACTCTCGTGCTTCCTGTCGAGTGGAGACGGGTATGTCGGGGAACTTCTTGAGTTGCAGCAAGGGTGTGAAGGACCCTTTTGGAAGTGCCAGAGGTTAGGTGTGAATAGCCTCGAGACGCCTCAGAGGAAATGGGACTCATCTGACCTGGAGGCGAGACCATCCTTGATTTTCTCGAGCTGCGGCAGGTGCTCCTCGACTTACGACTGGGACCTCAGGGACCGCCTCTGGTGGCCTCAGTAAAGGCCAGTCCCCATGCGAGTTGCTCGGGGGCCTTTCGGGATTCCTCTCCCGTGTATGCCGGGGCCTAAGATCTTGTGTGGAGTCCGGTGCCGGAACCTGAGCAATCCTCTCCAGTGCTGACATGGATCTTGGGGTACTTCTGGAGTCTCCCCAGTGGAATCAGTCCTCGTCTCGAGTGGGGGCATGCATGTGCGCTTTCCTCCGAGCAGTAGCCAGCATGTCACGCTTCCCTTCGCGTGGATCAAGGGATAAGGGGCTTTCCTCCTTTCCCACGAGGCTTTCCCACGAGGCAATCCCACAGGGCTGTCCCACGAGGCTTTTCCCACGAGGCTTTCCCACAGGGCTGTCCTACGTGCCACCGTGGTGTGAGTAGATCCTCGGCTTGAAAGTCGAGGCAGTGCAGGGAAAACAGGATTCCCTGGAATGGACTGAGACATCTGGGGGACTCTGAGAATGCTTCACGACCCTGTAGTTCCTCTCGCCTTTCCTGTGGAGAGCGCCTCCTCTTAAGATGCGATGGGAACACCGGAATTCTTTCCCCACAACGCAGGGAAAGGATTCCTCCTCTGGAGCTAGGAGCAGAAACGGGGCTCCTCTGGATGTGGGCGGGACTCTCGTGCTTTCTCTCGAGTGGAGATGGGTATGTATGTCGCGGGAACTTTCTTGAGTTGCAGCAAGGGTGTGAAGGACCCTTTGGAATTTCCAGATGTTAGGTATGATAGCCTCGAGACCTCAGCGGAAATGGGACTCATCTCGCCTGGGAGGGGAGAACCTCCTGGATT
>NW_017204037.1:0-5800 GCF_001704415.2 Capra hircus | reverse complement strand
AGCACCTGCCCTAACTCGGAGAAAATCCAGGAGGTTCTCCCCTCCAGGCGAGATGAGGCCCATTTCTACTGAGGCGTCTCCAGGCTAATCACACCTAACCTCTGTAACTTACAAAGGGTCCTTCACATCCTTGCTGCAACTCAAGAAGTTCCCCGACATACCCGACTCCTCTCGAGAGGAAGCACGAGAGTCCCGCCCACATCAAGAGGAGCCCCGTTTCCCGCCTGATAGCTCGAGAGCAGGGGATACCTTCCCTGCGTGGTCGGGAAAGAGTTCCCTGCGTTCCCGTCGCCATCTCAAGAGGAGGTGCTCTCCACAGGAAAGGCGAGATGAACTCCAGGGTCGTGCCACCATTCCCAGAGTCCCCAGATGTCTCAGTCCATTACAGGGGAAAGCTATTTTCCCTGCAATGAATCGACTCTCAAGCCTAGGATCGACTGACACCACAGTGACACGAGGGACAGACCTGTGGGCAAGCCTCGTGGAAAGCCTCGAGGGAAAGCCAGAGATCCCTTGATTCACGGGAAGGGAAGCGAGACACTGCTGCTACAGCTCGGGAGGAAAGCACACGTGCATACCCCCACTCGAGACGAGGACTGACTCCCCTGGGGAGACTTCAGAATTATCCCAAGATCCATGTCAGCACTGCAGAGGAAACCTCTGGTTCCGGCACCCGACTCCACACAAGGTATTAGACCCCGGCATCGACGGGAGAGGAATCCCGAGAGGCCCCGAGCAACTCGCATGGGGACTGGCCTTTCCTGAGGCCCCCAGAGCGGGTGTTGAGGTCCCCGTCGTAAGTCGAGAGCAACTGCCCTATCTCGAGAAAATCCAGGAGGTTCTCCCCTCCAGGAGAGATGAGGCCCATTTCTGCTGAGGCGTCTCGAGGCTAATCACACCTAATCTCTGGAACTTCCAAACGGTGCTTCACACCCTGGCTGCAACTCAAGAAGTTCCCCGACATACCGTCCGCACTCGAGAGGAAGCACGAGAGTCCCGCCCACATCCAGAGGTGCCCCGTTTCTGCCTACTAACTCGAGAGGAGGGATCCTTTCCCTGCGTGGTCGGGAAAGTTTTCCCGGCGTTCCCGTCGCATCTCAAGAGGAGGCGCTCTCCACAGGAAAGGCGAGAGGAACTCCAGATTCGTGCCACATTCCCAGAGTCCCCCAGATGTCTCAGTCCATTCCAGGGAAACCTGTTTCCCTGCACTGCCTCAACTTTCAAGCCGAGGATCGACTCACACCACGGTGTCACGCGCGGACAGCCCTGTGGGAAAGCCTCGTGGGAAAGCCTCGAGCGAAAGCGACAGATCCCTTGATCCACGAGAAGGGAAGCGTGACCCTCCTGCTACAGCTCGGGAGGAAAGCGAACGTGCATGCCCCACTCCAGACGAGGACTGACGCCCCTGGGGAGACTCCAGAAGTCCCCGAAGATCCATGTCGGCACTGGAGAGGAAACCTCAGGTTCCGGTACGACTCCACACAAGGTCTTAGGCCCTGGCATCAAAGGGAGAGGAAACCCCAGAGGCCCCGAGCAACTCGCATGGGGACAGGCCTTTCCTGAGGCCACCAGAGTGGGTCCCTGAGGTCCCTGTCGTAAGTCGAGAGCACCTGCCGCAACTCGAGAAAATCCAGGAGGTTCTCCCCTCCTGGCGAGATAAGGCCCATTTCCGCTGAGGCGTCTAGAGGCTAATCACGTCTAACCTCTGGAACTTCCAAAGGGCCCTTCACACCCTTGCTGCAACTCAAGAAGTTCCCCGACATACCCGTCTCCACTCAAGAAGAAGCACGAGAGTCCCGGCCACATCCAGATGAGCCCTGTTTCTGTCTCCTAGCTCGAGAAGAGATATCCTTTCCCTGCGTCGTCGGGAAAGAATTCCCCGGTGTCCGTCGTATCTCAAGAGGAGGCGCTGTCCACAGGAAAGGCGAGAGGAACTCCAGGGTCGTGCCACCATTCCTAGAGTCCCCCAGATATCTCAGTGCATTCCAGGGAAGCCTTTTTCCCCAGCACTGCGTCGTCTTTCAAAACCGAGGATCAACTGACACCACGGTGGCACGTGGGACATCACTGTGGGAAAGCCTCGTGGGAAAACCTGGTGGGAAAGCGTCGTGGAAAGCTCGAGGGAAAGCCACAGATCCCTTGATCCTCGTGAAGGGAAGCCTCAACACTGCTGCTACAGCTCGGAGGAAAGTGCACGTGCATGCCCCCACTCGAGACGAGGACTGACTCCCCTGGGGAGACTCCAAAAGTGCCCCAAGATACATGTCAGCAATGGAGAGGAATCCTCAGGTTTTGGCACAGACTCCACACAAGGTCTTAGGTCCCGGCATCGACGGGAGAGGAATCCCGAGAGGCCCATGAGCAACAAGCATGGGGACTGGCCTTTCCTGAGGCCACCAGAGCGGGTCCCTGAGGTCCCTGTCGTAAGTCGAGAGCACCTGCCGCAACTCGAGAAAATCCAGGAGGTTCTCCTCTCCTGGCGAGATAAGGCCCATTTCCGCTGAGGCGTCTCGAGGCTAATCACATCTAACCTCTGGAACTTCCAAAGGGTCCTTCACACCCTTGCTGCAACTCAAGAAGTTCCCCGACATACCCGTCTCCTCGAGAGGAAGCACGAGAGTCCCCGCCCACATCCAGAGGAGCCCCGTTTCCGCCTCCTAGCTCGAGAGGAGGGATCCTTTCCCTGCGTGGTCGGGAAAGAATTCCCGGCGTTCCCGTCGCATCTCAAGAGGAGGCTCTCCACAGGAAAGGCGAGAGGAACTCCAGGGTCGTGCCACCATTCCAGAGTCCCCCAGATGTCTCAGTCCATTCCAGGGAAAAACTGTTTTCCCTGCACTGCCTCGACTTTCAAGCCGAGGATCGACTCACACCACGGTGGCACGTGGGACAGCCCTGTGGGAAAGCCTCGTGGGAAAGCCTCGGAAAGCTCGAGGGAAAGCCACAGATCCCTTGATCCACGAAGGGGAAGCGTGACACTGCTGCTACAGCTCGGGAGGAAAGCGCACGTGCATGCCCCCACTCGAGACGAGGACTGACTCCCCTGGGGAGACTCCAGAAGTACCCCAAGATCCATGTCAGCACTGGAGAGGAATCCTCAGGTTCCGGCACTGACTACACACAAGGTCTTAGGCCCCCAGCATCGACGGGAGAGGAATCCCGAGAGGGCCCCTGAGCAACTCGCATGGGGACTGGCCTTTCCTGAGGCAACCAGAGCGGGTCCCTGAGGTCCCCGTCGTAAGTCGAGAGCACCTGCCAGCAACTCGAGAAAATCCAGGAGGTTCTCCCCTCCAGGCGAGATGAGGCCCATTTCCGATGAGGCGTCTCGAGGCTAATCACACCTAACCTCTGGAACTTCCAAAGGGTCCTTCACACCCTTGCTGCAACTCAAGAAGTTCCCCGACATACCCGTCTCCACTCGAGAGGAAGCACGAGAGTTCCACCCACATCCAGAGGAGCCCCGATTCTGCCTCCTAGCTCGAGAGGAGGATTCTTTCACTGCGTGGTCGGGAAAGAATTCCCGGCCTTCCCGGCACATCTCAAGAGGAGGCGCTCTCCACAGGAAAGGCGAGAGGAACTCCAGGGTCGTGCCACCATTCCAAGAGTCCCCCAGATGACTCAGTCCATTCCAGGGAAACCTGTTTTCCCTGCACTGTCTCGACTTTCAAGCCGAGGATCGACTCACACCACGGTGGCACGTGGGACAGCCCTGTGGGAAAGCCTCGTGGGAAAGCCTCGTGGGAAAGCCCGAGGGAAAGCCTCGAGGGAAAGCCACAGATCCCTTGATCCACACGAAGGGAAGCACGACACTGCTGCTACAGCTCGGGAGGAAAGCGCACGTGCATGCCCCACTCGAGACGAGGACTGACTCCCCTGGGGAGACTCCAGAAATACCCCAAGATCCATGTCAGCACTGGAGAGGAATCCTCAGGTTCCGGCACTGACTCCACACAAGGTCTTATGCCCCAGCATCGACGGGAGAGGAAACCCGAGAGGCCCCCAAGCAACTCGCATGGGGACTGGCCTTTCCTGATGCAACCAGAGCGGTTCCCTGTGGTCCCCGTCGTAAGTCGAGAGCACCTGTCGCAACTCGAGAAAATCCAGGAGGTTCTACCTCCAGGCGAGATGAGGCTCCATTTCCGCTGAGGTGTCTCGAGGCTAATCACACCTAACCTCTGGAAATTCCAAACGGGTCCTTCACACCCTTGCTGCAACTCAAGAAGTTCCCCGACATACCCGTCTCCACTCGAGAGGAAGTACGCGAGTCCCGCCCACATCCAGAGGATCCCCATTTCCGCCTCCTAGCTCGAGAGGAGGATCCTTTCCCTGCGTGGTCGGGAAAGCAATTCCCGGCGTTCCCGTCGCATCTCAAGAGGAGGCGCTCTCCACAGGAAAGGCGAGAGGAACTCCAGGGTCGTGCCACCATTCCGAGAGTCCCCCAGATGTCTCAGTCCATTCCAAGGAAACCTGTTTCCCTGCACTGCCTCGACTTTCAAGCCGAGGATCGACACACACCACGGTGGCACGCATGGACAGCCCTGTGGGAAAGCCTCGTGGGAAAGCCTGCGTGGGAAATCCTCATGGAAAGCCTCGAGGGAAAGCCACAGATCCCATTGATCCACGCGAAGGGAAGCATGACACTACTGCTACAGCTCGGGAGGAAAGCGCACGTGCATGCCCCCACGCGAGACGAGGACTGACTCCCCTGGGGAGACTCCAGAAGTACCCCAAGATCCATGTCAGCACTGGAGAGGAATCCTCAGATTCCGGCACCGACTCCACACAAGATCTTATGCCCCAGCATCGAAGGGAGAGGAATCCCGAGAGGCCCCCGAGCAACTCGCATGGGGACTGGCCTTTACTGAAGCCTCGAGAGCAGGTCCCTGTGGTCCCCGTCGTAAGTCGAGAGCACCTGCCGCAACTCGAGAAAATCCAGGAGGTTTTCCTCTCCAGGCGAGATGAGGCCCATTTCCGCTGAGGCGTCTCGAGGCTAATCATATCTAACATCTGGAACTTCCAAAGGGTCCTTCACACCCTTGCTGCAACACAAGAAGTTCCCCGACATAGCCGTCTCCACTCGAGAGGAAGCACGAGAGTCACGCCCACATCCAGAGGAGCCCCATTTCCGTCTCTTAGCTCGATAGGAGGGAACCTTTCCATGCGTGGTCGGGAAAGAATTCCCGGCATTCCCGTCGTATCTCAAGAGGAGGCGCTCTCCCACAGGAAAGGCAAGAGGAACTCCAGGGTCGTGCCACCATTCCGAGAGTCCCCCAGATGTCTCTGTCCATTCCAGGGAAACCTGTTTCCCTGCACTACCTCGACTTTCAAGCCAAGGATCGACTCACACCACGGTGGCACATGGGACAGCACTGTGGGAAAGCCTCGTGGGAAAGCCTCGTGAAAGCCTCGTGGGAAAGCCTCGAGGGAAAGCCACAGATCCCTTGATCCACTCGACGGGAAGCACGACACTGCTGCTACAGCTCGGGAGGAAAGCGCACGTGCATGTCCCCACTCGAAACAAGGACTGACTCCCCTGGGGAGACTCCAGAAGTACCCCAAGATCCATGTCAGCACTGGAGAGGAATCCTCAGGTTCCGGCACTGACTCCACACAAGGTCTTAGGCCCAGCATCGACGGGAGAGGAAACCCCAGTGGCCCCGAGAGGCCCCCGAGCAACTCGCATGGGGATTGCCTTTCCTGAGGCCACCAGAGCGGTCGCTGAGGTCCCCGTTGAAAGTCGAGAGCACCTGCCGCAACTCGGAGAAATTCCAGGAGGTTCTCCCCTCCAGGCGAGATGAGGCCC
>NW_017204036.1:0-5801 GCF_001704415.2 Capra hircus | reverse complement strand
GGGGGCATGCACGTGCCACTTTCCCTACCGAGCTGTAGCAGCAGTTCGCGCTTCCCTTCGTGTGGATCAAGGGATCTGTGGCTTTCCATCAAGGCTCCCACGAGGCTTTCCCACAGTGCTGTCCCACGCTGCCACCGTGGGTGAGTCCAACCCGGCTAGAAAGTCGGGACAGTGCAGGGAAAACAGGTTTCCCTGGAATGGACTGAGACATCTGGGGGACTCTGGGAATGGGGGCACAACCCTGGAGTTCCTCTCGCCATTCCTGTGGAGAGCGCCTCCTCTTGAGAATGCAAACTCCAATTCTTTCCCGACCACGCAGGGAAAGGATCCCTACTCTCGAGCTAGGAGGCGGAAACGGGTCTCTGCTGGATGTGGGCGGGAATCTCGTGCTTCCTCTCGAGCGGAGACCGGTTTGTCGAGGAACTTCTTGAGTTGCAGTAAAGGAGTGAATGACCCTTTGGAAGTTCCAGATGTTAGATGTGATTAGCCTCCAGACGCCTCAGTGGAAATGGGCCTCATCTCGCCTGGAGGGAGAACCTTCTGGATTTTCTCGAGTTGCGGCAGGTGCTCTCGACTTACGACTGGGACCTCAGGGACCCGCTCTGGTGGCCTCAGGAAAGGCCAGTCCCCATGCGAGATGCTCGGGGCCTCTCGGGATTCCTCTCCCGTCGAAGCCGGGGCCTAAGACCTTGTGTGGAATCGGTGCCGGAACCTGAGTATTCCTCTCCAGTGCTGACATGGATCTTGGGTACTTCTGGAGTCTCCCCAGGGGAGTCAGTCCTCGTCTCGAGTGGGGCATGCAGGTGCGCTTTCCTCCCGAGCTGTAACAGCAGTGTCGCGCTTCCCTTGGCGTGGATCAAGGGGATCTGGGGCTTTCCCTCGAGGCTTTCCCACGACCACGAGGCTTTCCCACAGGGCTGTCCCACGTGCCACCTTGGTGTGCGTCGATCCTCGACTTGAAAGTCGAGGCAGTGCAGGGAAAAACAGTTTCCCTGGAATGGACTGAGACTTCTGCAGGACTCTGGGAATATTGACATGACACTGGAGTTCGTCTCGACTTTTCCTGTGGAGAGCGCCTCCTCTTGAGATGCGAGCGGAACGCCGGGAATTTTTTTCCGACCAGGCAGGGAAAGGATCCCTCCTCTCGAGCTAGGAGGCGGAAACGGGTCTCCGCTGGATGTGGGCGGACTCTCGTGCTTCCTCTCGAGTGGAGACCGGTTTTCGAGGAACTTCTTGAGTTGCAGTAAGGGTGTGAAGGACCCTTTGGAAGTTCCAGAGTTTAGGTGTGATTAGCCTCAGGACGCCTCAGCGGAAATGGGCCTCATCTCGCCTGGAGGGCAGAACCTCCTGGATTTTCTCGAGTTGCGGCAGGTGCTCTCGACTTACGACGGGAACCTCAGGGACCCTGTGGTGGCGTCAGGAAAGGCCAGTCCCCATGCGAGTTGCTCGAGGCCCTCTCGGGATTCCTCTCCCGTCGATGCAGGGGCCTAAGATCTTGTGTGGAGTCGGTGCCGGAACCTGAGGATTCCTCTCCAGTGCTGACATGGATCTTGGGTACTTCTGGAGTCTCCCCAGGGGAGTCAGTCCTCGTCTCGAGTGGGGGCATGCACGTGCACTTTCCTACCGAGCTGTAGCAGCAGTGTCGCGCTTCCCTTCGTGTGGATCAAGGGATCTGTGGCTTTCCATCAAGGCTTTCCCACGAGGCTTTCCCACAGTGCTGTCCCACGTGCCACCGTGGTGTGAGTCCAACCCCGGCTAGAAAGTCGGGACAGTGCAGGGAAAACAGGTTTCCCTGGAATGGACTGAGACATCTGGGGGACTCTGAATGGCACAACCTGGAGTTCTCTCAACATTCTGTGGAGAGCGCTCCTCTTGAGATGCGAAGGAACGGCGGGAATTCTTTCGCGACCACGCAGGGAAAGATCCCTACTCTCGAGCTAGAGGCGGAATACGGGTCTCTGCTGGATGTGGGCGGAATCTCGTGCTTCCTCTCGAGTGGAGACCGATTTGTCGAGGAACTTCTGAGTTGCAGTAAAGGAGTGAAAGACCCTTTGGAAGTTCCAGATGTTAGATGCGATTAGCCTCCAGACGCCTCAGCGGAAATGGGCCTCATCTCGCCTGGAGGGGAGAACCTCTGGATTTTCTCGAGTTGCGGCACGGTGCTCTCGACTTACGACTGGGACCTCAGGGGACCCGCTCTGGTGGCCTCAGGAAAGGCCAGTCCCCATGCGAGATGCTCGGGGGCCTCTCGGGATTCCTCTCCCGTCGAAGCCGGGGCCTAAGACCTTGTGTGGAATCCGGTGCCGGAACCTGAGGATTCCTCTCCAGTGCTGACATGGATCTTGGGGTACTTCTGGAGTCTCCCCAGGGGAGTCAGTCCTCGTCTCGAGTGGGGGCATGCAAGTGCGCTTTCCTCCCGAGCTGTAGCAGCAGTGTCACGCTTCCCTTCGCGGTGGATCAAGGGATCAGGGGCTTTCCCTCGAGGCTTTCCCATGAGGCTTTCCCACGAGGCTTTCCCACTGGGCTGTCCCACGTGCCACCGTGGTGTGAGTCGATCCTCGGCTTGAAAGTCGAGGCAGTGTAGGGAAAACAGGTTTCCCTGGAATGGATTGAGACATCTGGGGGACTCTGGGAATGTGGCACGACCCTGGAGTTCCTCTCGCCTTTCCTGTGGAGAGCGCCTCCATTGAGATGCGACGGGAAGGCCGGGAATTCTTTTCCCGACCACGCAGGGAAAGGATCCCTCCTCTCGAGCTAGGAGGCGGAAACGGGGCTCCTCTGGTTGTGGGCGGGACTCTCGTGCTTCCTCTCGAGTGGAGTCGGGTATGTCGGGGAACTTCTTGAGTTGCAGTCAAGGGTGTGAAGGACCCTTTGGAAGTTCCAGAGTTTAGGTGTGATTAGCCTCAAGACGCCTCAGTGGAAATGGGCCTCATCTCGAATGGAGGGGAGAACCTCCTGGATTTTCTCGAGTTGCGGCAGGTGCTCTCGACTTACGACGGGGACATCAGGGACCCGCTCTGGTGGCCTCAGGAAAGGCCAGTCCCCTTGCGAGTTGCTCGGGGACCTCTCGGGTTTCTGCTCCCGTCGATGCTGGGGCCTAAAACCTTGTGTGGAGTCAGTGCCGGAACCTGAGGATTCCTCTGCAGTGCTGACATGGTCCTTGGGGTACTTCTGGAGTCTCCCCAGGGGAGTCAGTCCTCGTCTCGAGTGGGGACATGCACGTGCCCTTTCCTTCCGAGCTGTAGCAGCAGTGTCGCACTTCCCTTCGCGTGGATCAAGGAATCTGTGGCTTTCCCTCGAGGCTTTCCCACGAGGCTTTCCCACGAGGCTTTCCCACAGGGCTGTCCCACGTGCCACTGTGGTGAGAGTCCGATCCTTGGATTGAAAGTCGAGGCAGTGCAGGGAAAACAGGTTTCCCTGGAATGGACTGAGACATGTGGGGGACTCTGGGAATGGTGGCACAACCCTGGAGTTCCTCTCCGCCTTTCCTGTGGAGAGCGCCTCCTCTTGAAATGCGACAGGAATGCTGGGAATTCTTTCCCGACCACGCAGGGAAAGGATCCCTACTCTCGAGCTAGGTAGGCGGAAACGGGTCTCTGCTGGATGTGGGCGGGAATCTCGTGCTTCCTCTCGAGCGGAGACCGGTTTGTCGAGGAACTTCTTGAGTTGCAGTAAAGGAGTGAATGACCCTTTGGAAGTTCCAGATGTTAGATGCGATTAGCCTCCAGACGCCTCAGTGGAAATGGGCCTCATCTCGCCTGGAGGGGAGAACCTTCTGGATTTTCTCGAGTTGCGGCAGGTGCTCTCGACTTACGACTGGGAACTCAGGGACCCGCTCTGGTGGCCTCAGGAAAGGCCAGTCCCTATGCGAGATGCTCGGGGGCCTCTCGGGATTCCTCTCCCGTCGAAGCCGGAGCCTAAGACCTTGTGTGGAATCGGTGCCGGAACCTGAGGATTCCTCTCCAGTGCTGACATGGATCTTGGGGTACTTCTGGAGTCTCCCCAGGGGAGTCAGTCCTCGTCTCGAGTGGGGGCATGCAGGTGCGCTTTCCTCCCGAGCTGTAACAGCAGTGTCGCGCTTCCCTTGGCGTGGATCAAGGGATCTGGGGCTTTCCCTCGAGGCTTTCCCACGAGGTTTTCCCACGAGGCTTTCCCACAGGGCTGTCCCACGTGCCACCTTGGTGTGCGTCGATCCTCGACTTGAAAGTCGAGGCAGTGCAGGGAAAACACTTTCCCTGGAATGGACTGAGACTTCTGGCAGGACTCTGGGAATATTGACATGCCACTGGAGTTCGTCTCGACTTTCCTGTGGAGAGCGCCTCCTCTTGAGATGCGAGCGGAACGCCGGGAAATTTTTTCCGACCAGGCAGGGAAAGGATCCCTCCTCTCGAGCTAGGAGGCGGAAACGGGTCTCCGCTGGATGTGGGCGGGACTCTCGTGCTTCCTCTCGAGTGGAGACCGGTTTTTCGAGGAACTTCTTGAGTTGCAGTAAGGGTGTGAAGGACCCTTTGGAAGTTCCAGAGTTTAGGTGTGATTAGCCTCAGGACGCCTCAGCGGAAATGGGCCTCATCTCGCCTGGAGGGCAGAACCTCCTGGATTTTCTCGAGTTGCGGCAGGTGCTCTCGACTTACAACGGGAACCTCAGGGACCGCTGTGGTGGCGTCAGGAAAGCCGACGTCCACACAAGATCTTAGGCCCCTGCATCGACGGAGAGAATCCCGAGAGGCCTCCGAGCGACTCGCATGGGGACTAAGATCTTGTCCTGGACGCACCGATGCGGGTCCCTGAGGTTCCCGTTGTAAGTCGAGAGCACCTGCCGCAACTCGAGAAAATCCAGGAGGTTCTGCCCTCCAGGCGAGATGAGGCCCATTTCCGCTGAGGCGTCCTGAGGCTAATCACACCTAAACTCTGGAACTTCCAAAGGGTCCTTCACACCCTTACTGCAACTCAAGAAGTTCCTCGAAAAACCGGTCTCCACTCGAGAGGAAGCACGAGAGTCCCGCCCACATCCAGCGGAGACCCGTTTCCGCCTCCTAGCTCGAGAGGAGGGATCCTTTCCCTGCCTGGTCGGAAAAAATTTCCCGGCGTTCCGCTCGCATCTCAAGAGGAGGCGCTCTCCACAGGAAAGTCGAGACGAACTCCAGTGGCATGTCAATATTCCCAGAGTCCTGCAGAAGTCTCAGTCCATTCCAGGGAAAGTGTTTTCCCTGCACTGCCTCGACTTTCAAGTCGAGGATCGACGCACACCAAGGTGGCACGTGGGACAGCCCTGTGGGAAAGCCTCGTGGGAAAACCTCGTGGGAAAGCCTCGAGGGAAAGCCCCAGATCCCTTGATCCACGCCAAGGGAAGCGCGACACTGCTGTTACAGCTCGGGAGGAAAGCGCACCTGCATGCCCCCACTCGAGACGAGGACTGACTCCCCTGGGGAGACTCCAGAAGTACCCCAAGATCCATGTCAGCACTGGAGAGGAATCCTCAGGTTCCGGCACCGATTCCACACAAGGTCTTAGGCTCCGGCTTCGACGGGAGAGGAATCCCGAGAGGCCCCCGAGCATCTCGCATAGGGACTGGCCTTTCCTGAGGCCACCAGAGCGGGTCCCTGAGTTCCCAGTCGTAAGTCGAGAGCACCTGCCGCAACTCGAGAAAATCCAGAAGGTTCTCCCCTCCAGGCGAGATGAGGCCCATTTCCACTGAGGCGTCTGGAGGCTAATCACATCTAACATCTGGAACTTCCAAAGGGTCATTCACTCCTTTACTGCAACTCAAGAAGTTCCTCGACAAACCGGTCTCCGCTCAGAGG
>NW_017204035.1:0-18752 GCF_001704415.2 Capra hircus | reverse complement strand
GGAAGATCCCCTGAGAAGGAAATGGTAACCCACTCCAGTATTCTTGCCCGGAAAATCCCATGGATGGAGAAGCCTGGTAAGCTACAGTCCATGGGTTGCAAAGAGTCGACACGACTGAGCGACTTCACTAAGGCTTTTCAGGCCTGACACTTGGACACAAAGCCGACACTGACAAGCTATCTCTCAAACAATTCCTCCAGGCCAGCAACCATCTCAGTCTGGCTCCAACGTGTAATCTGTGATTCCTCTCATGCCCTCTGCCTGCCAACCCTCCAGGAAGGTCATTTCATTTGCGTCTGGGTACCTGGTCATGCTGCGCTCAGCTGTTTCATTCAGGTCCCCCTCTTTGTGACCCCATGGACTGTAGCCTGCCGGGCTCCTCAGTCCATGGGATTCTCCAGGCAGGGAATACTGGATTGAGTTGCTGTACCCCTCCTCCATGGGATCTTCCTGACCCAGGAATCAAACCCATATCTCTGGCATTTCCTGCATTGCAGGCTGGTTCTTTACACACTGAGCCCTTGGCACCTGGCATTGTCTTTTAAAGGCTGGTTAAAAAGCTTTCTGGAGAAGGCAATGGCAACCCACTCCAGTACTCTTGCCTGGAGAATCCCATGGATGGAGGAGCCTGGTGGGCTACCAGTCCATGGGTTTGTGAAGAATCGGACACAACTGAACGACTTCACTTTCACTTTTCACTTTTATTCACCTGGAGAAGGAAAAAATGGCAACCCACTCCAGTATTCTTGCCCTGGAGAATCCCAGGGACGGAAAACCTGGTGGGCTGCCATCTGTGGGGTAGCACATAGTCAGACCACGACTGACGCGATCTTAGCAGCAGCAGCAAGAAGCTTTCCCCTGCTTCCAGCGAGAATGTTGGAGCAGATTCCTGTTTCACTTCACATGCCTCAGGAATGTGTGTAATCCCATTTAAGATGCTTGACTAAGTCTTTAGAACCCAAATCAAGTTGGGGACTTTTCAGTCCCAAGAGCATGGCCTGTCATGAGATGGAAACATTCCTAACCAAACATTGTCCTGGAGAGAAGTCTGCTTTGACTGGTTCGAAGCATACAGAGACAAGTTCCTGTAAGAAATAGCAGCCGTTCCCACATACGAATTCTTCTAAGCCAACTCAGATCTTTCAGCCAAAGAGAGTGCATGTACTGCTAGACAGACTTGGCCTCTGACAGAATCCAGAGAGAAGGAGCTGTGTCATCAGACCTCATTTTGCGACGCTCCCTTCCCAGCTGCCCCAGCCATGCAGGTGGAAGAATTTAAGAATCAAATATGGGACTTTCCTGGGGGTCCAGTGGCTAGGACTCTGCACTTCTAATGCAGGGGGCTCAGGTTCGAGGGCTCTGGATCCCATACACTGAAACTAAGAGTCTGCATGCCGCAACTAAAGATCCCACATGTAGTAATAAAAATTGAAGAACTCAAGTGCCACAACTAAGACCCAGGGCAGCCAAATAAGTAAATAGATATTTTAAAAAAATAATTATAATGATAAATAAAAAAGAGAACCGAATGCAGAGCAATTATTGATATGAAAAGTATGCTACAAGTATGCTAAAAGTATGGAACAAGTCCCTCTTGATCTCTCCCTCCAGCAGCACCCATCTACAGAAGCTATGAAGGCAAGCGGAGAAGCTGCCAAGGTGACTGGTCTCAACCCTTGCAGAGCCCAGGCCATCTCCCAAAGCCAACCCAAGGAAAGCACATGGCTTCGAGGTAGCAACCCAAGGCATCAGAGTCCTCATCACAAACGTGGAAGGAAAGCAGAGGACCTGCTTTAAGACCACATCTGGGTTAACGTGAAAACTGGTGTGTATTTCAACAGGCAAGAATTCACTTGCCAAGTTCTATCAAAGGACTGTTTTTCCTCTGAGAGTACCTGGTGTGATTTGGCATATATGAATACCTGAATAGTTTCCCTTCAAGGACTGCTGAGCTGGAACTAAAGGGTCTATAAACTGTGAAATGAGAAAGGGACGTGGTGCAGCTTTAATGCTAATGACCACTCAGGTGATGGGGCTGGGCTTCCACATCCTTACAGCTCCTGGAACCAGAATCTGATTAGTAACTCTTTTAAGACTGAATATACAGTCTGCCTCAGATGCTTTCTACTTAAAGGGAGTGTTATGGGCTGCCATCAATCTTTCCCTCCTGTTAATCATTCAAGCATGCACATTGTGCCCACAAGGTGACTATTAAGCAATTAACCCTTTAAGGGTATACATATGTATATTTTTAATTTCAAGATTTGGCTGAACTTGAGGATGATCCTCTTTTCCCCTCCTCATCCCATTCCTTTTAACTAAGGATCTGAATTCATCTATTACAGCAGCGGTCCCCAACCTCAGGGAGCTAATGCCTGATGATCTGAGGTGGAGCTGATGCAATAACAGAAATAAAGTGCACAATAAGTGTAAAGTACTTGAATCAAGCCAAACCAACCCATCCGGTACCCATCCCAAACCAACCCCCCTCCCACCAGTGCCCGGTCCATGGAAAAATTATCTTACACGAAACTGGTCCGTGTGCCAAAAAAGTTTCAGTGACTGCTGCAGCATAGTCTGTTAAAGGTGTAAATAAACAAGTTACTGAATAACCTGGTGGTAAAAGCCAGGGAAATTATTTCTATTTTTAAAAAACATATTTGTATTAGGATCACTGCCCTTGACTACAGAACTAGAAGCAATTATAGACCTGAAATTTCCTTTTCTCCAGTTGTATTGTTTTCATTGCTTCTGGAGTGGAATAGCTAATCTATTTGCTTCATTGTGCAACCTTGCTTTTCAATTCTGTGCTTTTCTGCGAAAGATGTTGGCAATTCTTTTGTGTTTTTGCTTATGTGGTGATTTGGGAGATGGGCTCCTGATGGGGAGGAAGGAAAAGTGTGATGTAAAAACTGGTAAAGCATTAGTGATACAAAGCTCTCCTTATAGCTTTCCTTTTAGATTTACTTTACTTTATAGATTTGCAAAATTACTAATAATATGTGTAATCTTTCTCCCAAAACTGGCTTTTTTTTTTTTTAATGTGTCTGTGTATCTGCTCAGAGTCAGAAGCCAATTAGTCATTTTAGGATTTTCTTTCAATTTTAATACCCACCCACCTCCAATCAATTACCAAAGCTAGGTGATTCCACTTCTGAACTCTCCAGGAGAAGAGCCAGGTGCCCTGCTCTCATTCAGGACCCAGTATTGTCTCCCAGGGCAGCGTGCAATCCCATAATCAGGCTTCCTAGTACCAGTCTGGCCTTCCACACACCCAGCCTCCACACTGTGCCAGTATGATGCCCTAAGAGCCCAACTTTCCACATCTACAAAGCCCCTCCTCAGAAGAACCCATCCATGATCCTTTCTTGCCTCCCCCCTTCTTCAAAATGCCCCTCACCCTGCTCCCTTGTAAGGGCTTTCCTGGCGGCTCAGACCGTGAAGGTGAAGAATCCACCTGCAATGCACGAGGCACAGGTTTGATCCCTGGATTGGGAAGATCCCCTGGAGGAGGGTTTAGCAACCCGTTCCAGTGTCCTTGCCTGGAGAATCCCACGGAGAGAGGAGCCTGGCAAGCCACATAGCCCATGGGGTTGCAGAGCTGGACACGACTGAGAAACTAACATTCCTCCCTTGTAAGGGATTACACTGGAATTTAATTTTGCTTGTAAAACTATCTCCCTCGCTAGACTGTGAGCAAAGTTGGAACTGTGATTTTTCCCAGGGTCCCACACAGAAAATGCTTCACAGATGCTCGTAAGGAAGGGAAGAGGGGCGATGGGAAACTTTGAGCTCTGTGTGTTGTGATACCCCAAGAAATGGCTTGTCACCCTGCTCAGCTAATTGCTTAGAATAAAAAGGGACATGACAGAGGAGAGGCCATTGTCTGGCATCCACACTCCGCTCCCATTTGGGGAGAATCTCCGGGCAGCAGGGCCAACTTTTTGCGCACATGACCTGGGCAGTTGTCCAGCACTCCACACTGAGAGGGTCCCTGAAATTGGTTTGATGTTCTATTGTCACTGTGCTGAAATTATTACATTTTTAACAATGATCCCTATGTTTTGTTTTGTACTGGGCTTTGCAAATTATATAGTTGGTCCTGCCTGGTGAGTATGGAAGTCAGGGACAAGGGGCTGGGGGCTCAGATCCTCCTGCTTTTCATCCCTGGTGAAGAAAGACCAAGCTCCTGTCCTCTGATGCACAGACTCACCAAGCGTTCATTATCATTTTATAGTCTTTCTGCATATCTGTCTTCCTCTATTTTTCAAAGTCATGTAATCATGGATGAATTTAATAAAATACATGTTTACTTGAAAGAGTTCCCTAATTTAAAATGGCATTTTAGCATGAGATGTAGTTTGTACAGAAGAAGGTCACAGTTGGGTTCCAACATATCTTTGCTTTTCTAACACTCACCATGTTCCTTTGTCTAGGATAGAAAAGTGCCTGCAGGCTCAGGCTCTTCCTCCAGTATTGATAGAACTATCTGCTTAGATCTGAATACTTTGGTACTTCCACCCCTGGGAGCCAGGAGCCCAGGGACACCTCAGCTCCCACCAGGAGATCAAGAGGTGATGAGATTCTCTTGTGGGATGGCAATGATGGTCGATTTCAGTAAAAGAAATAAGGGATATGGGACATCTCTCCCAGCCTTCCCTTCAGCTTCTACCTGTTTTCCCAGCCTGCACTTTCAGGCACCCACTAATTGTGAGAGTCCCCACCGACACCAATTGATTCTCTTTTCATTGAGGCAGTGAGGTTGTGTTGCTACTAGTTGAAACGGGGAGACTTCTTCCTAAAGAACCATAAATATTCAACCACTTTTGCTAAAGCCTGTTTTTCTTTTCGCCCACTCACACTCCCAACATCAGACATAGGGATGTTTGATGATAGACAGCACACCTGCCTCCAGAGGCTCGGCCCTATCCCCAGGCCCACAGGTGGGGCACTTTGCCATTTGATGGAATTCAGTATTGTTGGTTTCGCATTCACCTCTTCCTCCCCCTGCTTTCCTGAGTAATAACATCTAAGGATTATTTAGTCTGACCAGGTACTCAGTCGGCCCTGAACCCTCTGTGTATCCTGAGAGCAGTATCTTGAAGCAATTGTGAGCTGAGAGTCTGACTCCAGACTGTTGGATTAGAACCACAGATGTGAGATATAAACAAGAAAAAGTACCCATCTCCAGCACCAGTGTGAAGTTAAATGAGCTGAAGTATATGCTCCACTTAGCCCAGTGCCTGGTAAGCACTGCTTGTGCTTGCTGTTATTGTTAATCCTGCATCATTTAACCCCTACAGCAGCCCAATGAGGGAGGTTTTATTAGTATCATTATCATTCCCATTTTGTAGATGAGAAAACTGAAGGGCAGAGGAATCTAGAAGCTTGCCCAGAGTGATCCTTTAGTAAGTGGTGAGGCCATCAAAAATGGCCTGAGATGGTCTCAGTCTGGAGCCAAGCTCTCTCGCCACTAAGAACCACCACCTTCCTCAGGGGAACACCTAGCTGACTGTGGACCACTGTGACCCCAGATATTTCTTGCAATCCTATGCCTGGGTCCTATATGCAGAAACCTGCCAGCTGATAACGGCCTACAGAATTGCCTTTGTTTTTCACCGAGTCCTCTGACTGCCAATCCCCAGTGTGGTATGGAGGCTGGGGAAGTTCAGAATCGGGTGAAGGTGGGAGTAAAGGGCTGGGCCCGGTGGTGTAGGGGCAGTAAGAGATGATGTGGGGGAACAGTATGGCTCCTGGGAGAAATGTGGTGGATCAGTACTTCCTGCCTCCACGTGCGGCTTCCTCCACTGCAGAGGCTGAATGTTAAAGTCTCTAATTCCCAGATGCACTTGGGGTTCCTGCAACCAGAAGGAAGCAGTGAGGGAGAGACCACATTTGGGCTGCTTCCACTGTTTCTGCTGGCAAGTACTGCTCCTTCGGAGTCTGGAATTTCCATGATGTTCTTCCCATCCAGCTGCTAGTGTCCACTTGTAAAAGACAGTAGTGCCCTTTGTTTCCCCGCATGCTGCAGCACGGTTCTCAGAACTAGTCCTGAAGGCCCAGTGTGGTCCCTCCAGCCTCTTGAGTAATTCTGTGGTGGTGGTGGTTCAGTTACTAAGTCGTGTCCAACTCTTGGGACCCCATGGGCTGTGGCTTGCCAGGCTCCTCTGTCCATGGGATTCTCTAGGCAAGAATACTGGAGTGGGTGGCCACTTCCTTCTCCAGCACAGTATTAAATCTCCTTCAGACTAAACTCACTAGGGAGCTAGAGTGGATTATGTCTCTGCCATTGCATCCTGACTGATACAGCATCTGAGAAGTGGAAAATTGACCATGACTGAGGGGTGACATGTCTTATTATCAAATATTGCATTAAAAAAAGAGTATAGAGAAAAATATGACAAACATCTGTATCCACTACGCAGATTAAGAAAAAAATTACAGATAAAACTGATGATACCCTGTTTCCCCTTTATCATTTGAAGCCCCTTCTCCTACCCCAAGGACTTAACAGCATGAAATGCCTATACATGTGTTTACCTTTTTACTCCTTAAGTAGCTCTGTGCCAAATATAGCATGATTTTGCATGTATCCTTCCACAACGGTTTTGGTTTTGTTTTTCAACATTAAGTTTTTGAGATTTGCCAGTACTGATACTCGATTGCCTTATTTTATTCTTTTAACGGCTGGATGGTATTTCATCCAGGTTCTGGGAAGATGCTGATGAGTTCACTGACCAAACATGAGGAAATTCCAGCACCTTTGCCAGAAATTCTGGATGAAAGGATTCAGGAGCTTTTATTTCATACATAAAGATATTTCATGTGTGATTTCAGCACAGTTTACTCTGCTACTGATAAGGAACGTAGTTTAACTTTCTAAGGTCTATGGGGGTGGAATTTCAAATGTCTTCAGAGCAAATGGGTTAGAGAAACACACAAAATGCTCTAGGGATAATAGACTAGTGTCCATGAAGACTGAGATGTTTGCCTTTACATCTTAAAGAAGTGCCCTGGCTGAGCTAACCTCACCCCGGGGGAGCAGGATCATCATGGGGTTCCACTGTTGTGTCCCCAAGACATGCCACAGAGGCTGTCCATGACAGCCAAGGCCCCGTGGCAGACAGAACCAAACTCGGCTACCAGGAAATGAAAATTGGGATCAAAGTGGTAACTGGCTTGTGCAGTCCCTGAAGCCATGTCCCCAGGTTCTGGGAAGATGCTGATGAGTTCACTGACCAAACATGAGGAAATCCCAGCACCTTTGCCAGAAATTCTGGATGAAAGGATTCAGGAGCTTTTATTCCCCAGGGCTTACAATTGGTTAATTACTCTGTCACCCAAAGTTACTGAATCATAAAAAGTAGACACACGTTTGCTATGATTCAGCTCCAGTCAGCAGAACTGGACCCTGTTGTGGGGAAAAGGGGAAAGAGCAGGCTTTTGCAGTGGATCACACATAGACCCCCCTTCCTGCCATTTCCTATGTTTGTGAACCTGGACAAACAGCTTCCTGGCACTGAGTTTTACTCACCTTGTCTCTAAAAGTGAGGTGAGAATGAAGTGTTAGTCCCTCAGTTGTGTCCAACTCTTTGGGACCCCATGGACTGTAGCCTGCCAGGCTCCTCTGTCCAAGGAATTCTCCAGACCAGAATACTGGAGCTGTTCCCTTCTCCAGGGGATTGTCCCAAGCTAGGGATCAAACCCAGGTCTCCCACATTGCAGGCAGATTCTTTACCATCTGAGCCACCAGGGAAGCCAAGTCTATCTTAATTTAACTTCTTTTTCTTTTTCTGGCTGCACTACATTGCTTGAGGGGGTCTTAGTTCTCTGACCAAGCATTGAATCCAGGCTCTTGCAGTGAGAACAAAGAGTCCTAACCACTGAGACACCAGGGAATTTCCTTCATTTAACTCCTTTAAAAATTTTATGTAGTTCTAAAATCATCCTGGGTTTCTGTAAATGTCTCAAAACTATGATATATTAGAAACTTGAAAAAAGTAAAAAGCTTACCTTAACCATATGATCTAACAATCTGCACTTCAGTTCAGTCGCTCAGTCATGTCCGACTCTTTGTGACCCCATGAACCACAGCACTCCAGGCCTCCCTGTCCATCACTAACTCCCGGAGTTCACCCAAACCCATGTCCATCGAGTTGGTGATGACGTCCAAACAGCTCATCCTCTGTTGTCCCCTTCTCCTCCTGCCCTCAGTCTTTCCCAGCATCAGAGTCTTTTCCGGTGAGTCAGATCTTCGAATCAGGTGGCCAAATTATTGGAGTTTCAGCTTCAACATCAGTCCTTCCAGTGAACACCCAGGACTGATCTCCTTTAGGATGGACTGGTTGGATTTCCTTGCTAGCAATCTTCAGTTCAGTTCAGTCGCTCAGTCATGTCCAACTCTTTGCAACCCCATGAATCACAGCACGCCAGGCCTTCCTGTCCATCACCAACTCCCGGAGTTCACTCAGACTCACGTCGAGTCGGTGATGCCATCCAGCCATCTCATCCCTGTCATCCCCTTCTCCTCCTGCCCCCAATCCCTCCCAGCATCAGAGTCTTTTCCAATGAGTCAACTCTTCGCATGAGGTGGCCAAAGTACTGGAGTTTCAGCTTTAGCATCATTCCTTCCACAGAACACCCAGGGCTGATCTCCTTTAGAATGGACTGGTTGGATTTCCTTGCAGTCCAAGGGACTTCTCCAGGAGTCTTCTCAGGAGTCTTCTCCAACACCACAGTTCAAAAGCATCAATTTTTTGGTGCTCAGCTTTCTTCACAGTGCAACTCTCACATCCATACATGACCACTGGAAAAACCATAGCCTTGACTAGACGGACCTTGGTTGGCAAAGTAATGTCTCTGCTTTTCAATATGCTATCTAGGTTAGTTATAACTTTTCTTCTAAGGAGTAAGCGTCTTTTAATCTTACTCCTGGGCAAATATCCAGAAAAGATGAAAACCCTTCTTTGAAAAAATACATACATCCCAGTGTTCACAGAAGCGCTATTTACAATAGCTAAGATGTGGAAACAACTCAAATACCCATCAACAGATGAGTGGTTTAAGATGTAGTATGTAAATACATATACTATTCAGCCATAAAAAAGAATGAAATACTGCTATTTGCAGCAATATGGGTAGACCTAGAGAATATCATACTAAGTGAAGTAAGTCAGATAGAGAAAGACAAATATTATATATCACTTATTGTTGAATCAGAAAATAATACAGATGAGTCTGTATACAAAACAGAAACATTCACAGTCATAGAAAAGAAGCCTATGGATACCAAAGGGGAAAGTCAGGGGTGAGGGATAAATTGGGATTATGGATAAACAGATAAAACTGCTATACTTTAAATAGACAAGCAACAGGGATATACGGTACAGCACAGGGAACTGTATTCAATATCAAATAATAACTTTTAATAGAAAATAATCTGAAGTATATATGTGTTTATATAATAAGTATTATTATTTATATTTGGAGAAGACTCTTGAGAGTCCCTTGGACTGCAAGGAGATCCAACCAGTCCATTCTGAAGGAGATCAACCCTGGGATTTCTTTGGAAGGAATGATGCTAAAGCTGAAACTCCAGTACTTTGGCCACCTCATGCGAAGAGTTGATTCATTGGAAAAGACTCTGATGCTGGGAGGGATTGGGAGCAGGAGGAGAAGGGGACGACTGAAGATGAGATGGCTGGATGGCATCACTGACTTGATGGACGTGAATCTGAGTGAACTCCGGGAGTTGGTGATGGACAGGGAGGCCTGGCGTGCTGCGATTCATGGGGTCGCAGAGTCAGACACGACTGAGCGACTGAGCTGAACTGAACGGATTATTTATATTTTATGTGTGTGTACTAAATTGCTTCAGTCGTGTTCAGCTCTTTGTGACTCATACAGACCTATGGACTTTAGCCCTCCAGGCTGCTCTGTCCATGGGATTCTCCAAGCAAGAATACTGGAGTGGCTTGCCATTCCCTCCTCCAGGGAATCTTCCTGACCCAGGGGATTGAACCTGCTTCTTTTATGTCTCTTGCATTGGCAGGCAGGTTCTTTACCCCTAGTGCCACCTTCGAAGCCCATTTATATTATATATACACATGTATATCAGATTATTATCCATATACTATAGATATATTTATGACCAAATCACTTTGCTGTAGGCCTGAAACTAACACAATATTGTAAATCAACTATACCTTCTAAAAAACAAAAATTAGAGTTTAAAAGGCGCTTTAGCTTAGAAAAGATTGTTTGGTAAAGTAATAGCTTTCTTAAAATACTTGAGGCTGTCACAGGGAAAAGAAGTAGACGTCAACCTGAAGAGCTTGACGGAGTGACTGGGCGGAAGTCAGGGGATGCATGGCTTCCATGCGAGGATAAACTCTAGTAACAAGCTCTGGATTGCGTCTCTGAGGGGGAGGTTTCTCATCACAGGAGATGCTCATGTTGAGAACGGACAGCCTCTGACTGCTGTAGCACAGATTCCTACTTCAAGGGCACAGTTACAGGGTGACCACTAAGCGCCCTCACTTAGGATTCTAAATACAGTGCCAAATATAACTATTACTTCTGCCTTCAATATAAGAGTATCTCTGATTCTTCCATTAAAAAGGGATTTTGAACAGTTTGAGGATACAAACTTTTAGGAAGGCAGAGGAGTACTTAGATATGCATTCCTATCTTTAATTTATGATATCAGCTACATAAAGCTTTGCATTGATATATTATATAAAATTATCACGTGTGAATTTAGAAAAGTTGCTTTATCCTTTCTCACATTTAGTGAAATAATATTCAAGCCCTTCACATGTACTTTGGCATTACTTTATTTTTTATTAGAGTCACTTTTCAACCATATAATGTTGGGATTGTTCAATAATGTTTAACTTTTAGAGCTGTGCCTTTATGACTATAAAAAACAACTGTAAGATAAGCATTCTGGCAGAAAAAATACCTTTTTTTATTGCAAGTCTAACACTTTCCAGCCCCTAACCTCTCTGGTCCTACTGTAAGTGATTTTTTTTTTAAAGTGAGTTTTCTTAGAAACTCAGCTATTACAATTTAGCAGAATAAACCATGCTTAGTAACCAATAGAATATTCTCTGAATAAAGGAAGATACAAACCACATGTATGATATAATCCAAGCAAAATATGATGAAAAGTTGGACTAGATATGTAGGCACAAACAAAAATAATGGAAGAAATATAACAGAAAGTTCAGTTCAGTTCAGTTTAGTCACTCAGTCGTGTCTGACTCTTTGCGACCCCATGAATCACAGTACACCAGGCCTCTCTGTTCATCACCAACTCCTGGAGTTCACCCAAACTCATGTCCAACGAGTTGGTGATGCCATCCAGCCATCTCATCCTCTGTCGTCCCCTTCTCCTCCTACCTCTAATCCCTTCCAGCATCAGAGTCTTTTCCAATGAGTCAGCTGTTCACATGAAGTGGCCAAAGTATTGGAGTTTCAGCTTTAGCATCAGTCCTTCCAATGAATACGCCAGACTGATCTCTGTTAGGATGGACTGGTTAGATCTCCTTGCAGTCCAAGGGACTCTCAAGAGACTTCTCCAACACCACAGTTCAAAAGCATCAATTCTTTGGCTTTCAGCTTTCTTTACAGTCCAATTCTCACTTCCGTACATGACCACTGGAAAAACCATAGCCTTGACTAGACGGACCTTTGTTGGCAAAGTAATGTCTCTGCTTTTTAATATGCTATCTAGGTTGGTCATAACTTTCCTTCTAGCAGTAGCTATCTCTGAATTGTGGTTATTATACACACCATTGTTTCATTTTTCATACTTTTCTGTATTTCCAAGTTTTCTGCAATGGGCATGAGTACCTTTATAATGAGAAAAAAGAGCTAGCTATAAAAATGAATGCCTGAGTGGTATTTATCGAGTTTACAAGATGCAGTGAGGTCAAGAGTCACAAACTCAAAAACTTTTATGTAACATAAATAATGAAAGTAGGCCAATTAAAATAATAGGGAGTGGTGAGAACTGTAGCCACTCATCTGTTGATGGGTATTTGAGTTGTTTCCACGTCTTAGTTATTGTAAATAGTGCTTCTGTGAACACTGGGATGTATGTGTTTTTTCAAAGAAGGGTTTTCATCTTTTCTGGATATTTGCCCAGGAGTCAGATTGCTAGCAAGTAGATCCAACCAGTCCATCCTAAAAGAGATCAGTCCTGGGTGTTCATTGGAAGGACCAATGTTGAAGCTGAAACTTCGATACTTTGGCCACCTGATTCGAAGAGATGACTCATTGGAAAAGACCCTGATGCTGGGAAAGATTGAGGGCAGGAGGAGAAGGGGATGACAGAGGATGAGATGGCTGGATGGCATCACCGACTCGATGGACATGGGTTTGGGTGAACTCCGGGAGTTGGTGATGGACAGGGAGGCCTGGCGTGTTGTGGTTCATGGGGTTGCAAAGAGTCGGACACGACTGAGCGACTGAACTGAACTGAACTGAACTGAACAGATGTCAGAGCTGGGCCATAAAGAAGGCTGAGCACTGAAGAATGATGCTTTTGCATTGTGGTGCTAGAGAAGACTGCTGAGAGTCCCTTGGACTGTATGGAGATCAAACCAGTCAATTCTAAAGGAAATCAACCTTGAACATTCACGGGAAGGACTGATGCTGAAGCTGAAGTTCCAATGCTTTGACCACCAAGAGCCAACTTACTGAAAAAGACCCTGATGCTGGGAAAGACTGAAGGCAAAAGAAGAAGGATCAACAGCAGATGAGATAGTTAGATAGCATCACTGACTCAATGGAAATGAATTTGAGCAAACTCTGGGAGATAGCAAAGGACAGAGGAGCCTGGCGTGCTGCAGTCCATAGGGTTGCAAAAAGTCAGACATGATTTAGCCACTGAACAACAGCAACAATAAATTTTGCTTATTCTAGCATTTTTCAAACTCTTCTGCCCATGAAATCCTCCATAGACCATGAAACACAGTTTGAGCAACACAGATCTGGGTTATTTGGACTCTTGGTGGAGAAAATAGCACAAGCTAAATGAAGGTCAGATTTTCTTCCTGGATGAGGAAATGCCTGAAGTGTTGCAAAAGACAAAAGAGAGAGAGGGAGTAAGATGCTAAGTACATTATGGTTGGTCTATGTACCATAGTGACTACAAGTGCGGTCCACAAAACCAGATTTCCTGGTTTGGAAGGGCAGGTTCTGCCACCAATTAGTGATGTGACCATGGGCAAATTACTTGACTGCACTGTGCTTCAGCTTCCTTGACATAGAATAATGATTATTATAGTGTCTACCTCAAGAATGAATTATTGTGAAATGTATAAACATTCCTGACATTATTGTAGGTGCCCAATAAATATTTGTTAGGCTCACTTCCTTGTTCATATTTGCTAATACATAGATAATAATAATGGTGATTATTAATATACCATGATTATTGTATTTTATTAGCTAATATATTGGAAGCTTAATATGTACCAGGCACAATGCTAAATAGATTATCTCCTTACAAAAAACTATATGAGGTAGAGCTTTATTATTATTTCCACTCTATATATATATATGGAGAACTGAGGTTTGGATAGTTGATGCAACTGGCCCTCAATTAAATAACTAGCAGTGGGAGAGCTTGGATAAAACCCTACTGGTTGGACTTGGACTCTCACCCTTATAAATGCTACGTTCTGCTTCCCTGAAGGCCCAGGACCTCAAAGATGAGTTACAGAAAGTTCACTGGTGCCTCCATTTTACTGAACCTAAGGTCTAGGGAGGTTGTGTGCCCCATCTGAGGTAAAATAGATGAGATCTGAACTGGGATTAAGGGAGAGAAAAAAGAAAGGAAAGGAGACCCAGAGTGGCTTGGGGAAGATGAGCCCAAGACTTCTTATATTGGCCATAAAGGGGATGAGACTATATCCCCCAAAAGAAACCACTTTAGCATAAGGATTATTTTGAGTTGAAGGCAATTGAGTGTCAGCAGGTGCAGGAAAAGCTTTTTATCTCCCCCCTTTCTGTCTAAAACAGCAGGCATAAATTTCCTTTTTGTGAAGTTTTTACTTTCTTCTTCTGTACTAGGAAGAGGAGACGATTCATTGCTGTAGACAGTATGACTTGAATCTGCATTCACAAACCTTGCTGGAAGAACACTTACCTCCCGTTAGTTTCACTGGCTTGTTTCCCTTCATGCAAGTTACCACCCCTAGAAATCCCAACCCTTTTCATTAGTCTTATCACTTCTCTACAAATTGTTACTTTTTGTTCAACTGGTATACAAACTCAGGCTGAACTGCCTTCCTTTTCTCTGAGACCCTTATCTATAAGCAAAAATCAAAATAGTGACAACAAATAACATTTTTATGGCTTTCCTTCTATTAATCTGTCTTGTGTCAGTTTAATTTGCAGGGTCCTGAGGACTGAACTGAAAAAGGTAGAGGATAGTTTTTTCCTACCTCATAGCCACATGCAGTTCTAAGAACCTAAAAATCACCTATAAGAATGGTCAAGAAGTCATTCAGGTCTTCAAGCCTGAACTCAGGTGCCAGGTTGATCTCCTATCCCAGGAGCCATGTTAGACACTGCCCTTTCATCATCCCTCATATGCTATGGAATCTCCACGTCCTGGAGATCTGCCCTCCATAAATCTTGTATAGCATACCCACTTCTCTCCGCCCCTTATATCTCTACCCTAAGCAGGTCCACCATCGTCTCTCCTGTGTATGCCTATGCCAGCTTTCAGCTTGGTCTCCCTGACTCCAGGCTTGTCCCTTTCCGTTCAGCCTCCATACTATAGCCAGAGCCAGTTTGGTCATCTCCTTCTCCAGCTTAACTAGCCTTCTGTTACTTTCCTTTGTTCCAGACTCCAGGCGTGCTGGTGCCCTCTGTGGCCCCTGCTCAGCTCTCCGATCTCATCTCCAGCTACATCCCACAGAAGTTCTCTTCCTTCTCCTTGCTTTGGCAGATGCTGCCTAGGGTACTCTGTCCTTCCCACCTCCTTCATCCCACTAATTCACATATATGTTTCTGGTTTTTCTCCAGAGACCCTTTCCTGCTCTCACCTCAGGGTAAGTTGCCTCTGAGGGTCCACATAGCACCTTGTACTTACCTTCATCAAAGTGTTCCTCTTGTTGAATTGTAATTGTCTCCACCTATCTGTCTCTCCCAACAGAATGAAAGCAACTTGAGTGCAGGATGCATCTTTGCCCAGTGCCTGGCACATAGTAGGTGGATAAGAAATGTTTTTTGAATGAATTAATGAATGAACACGCAATGGATATGAATTTATACCATTGTAGTTTAGATTCCTGTCACCTGACCTCACCTGACAATTATTTTTATTAGACAGCACATGTTGTAGCCTACAGTGTGAATGCCAGCTGCATACATAAGTCAGGATCACCTGCAATCAACTTTCTGGGAATGTGCAGTCTATGACGTTTCTACCCAATTTTATATATAGCTGTTTGGCTCGTGTTACATGGTTCCAGGAAAAAAAATCTTTCCGTGTCCAAATTCTGAGCTCGTAGTCTGTCTCTGGGCTGCGTCACTGGTGTATATGGCCTGGGGCCAGGGAGAGGAGAAACTGGTTTTATTCATTCACGTAGGACACATTCATGGAAAGCCAACTCCGCAGCCAGAAAGACAAGAAGGGGGTTGTGTCTGTCCATCTGGGGCAATTTCAATAAATGCACCTGAAAACCAATCCTTCTCAGCTGCCTCATCTGAAAAAACTGGGTGCCCCCATCCAGCCCAGACAGGCTCAACTCAAATACTCTCCTTTTAGAAGACTGGCTGCTAGGAACAAGAATCTGGAATGATGGACAAAATATAGGACATTCAGTTAAATGTGAATTTCAAGTACACAATGAATAAATCTGGAGTATAAGTATGTCCCACATACTGCACTGGACATACTTCTCCTAAAAAAATGACTCACTGCTTTTCTGCAGCTCACATTTTATTAGGCATCCTGCATTTCCATTTGGCTAAATCTGGCATCCTCCAATGAAGTTGTGGGTTGGGATTCTAACAGGGCATGTTTCCCCAGCAGGCCTCTCTGATAGTAGGCTGCCCAGGGATAATACGTGGATTTGAGGCCTAGAGGAGAGGTTTGAGCAGTCAGAAGTTGTTTCCACTGAGAGTACAGGACTGGCTCATGTGATGTGGGAAACAGAGGTTCCCAACCTCAGCTGCATGTGAGAATCACAGGAGGGATTTCAGAAACATCTCAAAGCACAGGCCACATCACATCAGTAAAATCAGAATCACCGGAGGTTGGGATACAGGCTTGGGTATTTCTAAGGCCCACTTTGAAGATGCCATTGTGTAGCCAAGGTTGAGAAACACTGACCTACAACCTTTCCTCCCCTTACACAAGTCACAGCTAATCATCTTCTGCCTTCACTGAGTGTGGTAATCTGCCATTCAACTAGCAAAGGATCAAGGAAGCTGGTTACCCTAATCAGTGGAGTCTGGTGTCTGGCACCAGAAAGTGGAGTTGCAGCTTGGCTACATACCAGAGGTAAGGCCTGAGCAAGAGGTGATCTTATGGCTCTGAACATCAGCCTCCAGTTTGTACAATGGAACTGCTAAAACAGAGTTAATGTGCCTCGTCTGCCTGCTTTGCAAAAGTGTAGCGTGAAGGTAAGAGTCAGGCAAAACATCACTGAAGTCACTGAAGCGCCTGATGAGTTCCAAATTGCTAGAAAAGTCAGTTGTCATCATATTGAGAACCTTCTGGGCTCAGGAGCAGATCTCAGAGTTAGCATTCAAAAGAACCAAATGAGAATCAGAACCTGAGTTTCACCAAGGTCCCAGGTAGTAGTCAAGCAGATTAAAGTCTGAAAGGGATGCAAATCCGGATTCAGTGGGCCTTGAAGGACCAGGGCTCGAGAACATGCACTTCTAGAAAGTTTCCACCTGATGCCAGGCTAGAGGGTGTGGTCCACATCCTGAGCAGTGAGAATTTAGAACAGTGAGTCTCAGCTCTAGCTGTTCTCTAGGATCACATAGGGGGCATATTTGACCCCACTTCAGGCCTACTGAGTCAAAATCTGGGTGGGCCCTGAGCATAAGCATTTTTAAAAAATCTCCCAAAGTGTGACCAGCTGTATCTGTTCTCCAGATTTCTGGGAAACCTGGATCAAAAACTGTGAAGGCAAACAGCTGCTTTCTTGTCCATGTTCCCAGCATCCAGTTGCCAGGTTGCTTTGATAGCTCTACAGCCTCTTCCATTCCATTGCCAGGTTCTAAAGTAGATCCTATCTGGGTCACCCTGGCCCTGAGCCAGCCCTTGGACAATGGCCCCTGAGCCTCTTCTGGCACTCTCTTCTCAATCCATCTCATGCATGGTTTTAAGATCCACCGCCCTGGAGCACCATGCTTCACTGGCTGAGAGACTGTCAGTGTCTTGCAAGCACTGGTGTGCTGGGAAATGCTTAAAAATTGTCCCTACTTTACCCCAGAAGGACGGTTCTGTGGTTTGTAACGGAACTGTGCTTCTCACATAGGAAGCAGTATCACCATAGTAGCTCTGGTGATTATCACTGTTACAAGTCATATTCTGAGGCTTCCCCATTCCTCCTCCCTTCCCTGAGGGTTCCACGTCCAGTTACTGACGTGCACACTCCACTCCCTCGGCCAGTCAGCTTCCTCAATTGGGAAATGGGCTCCACATCACTATAGCCTAATCCTCAGGTTCCTCTGCCTCCTCTTTCCAGAACTACAGGGTGGGAAGAACAGGGGTGAATCTTCCTCTGGGAGCAAATTAGTATGTGGAAAGAGTCTTTGTGATCCACAGATGAAAGGCCACTCTCCTGAGATGTCATTATGATGAGGAAAGTTCCCCCATCTGTAAAATGGGCTTTAATGAGACTGCTTGTTTACGGAGCTCCTGAGACAAAAAGGCTTGTGATGGGATACGATGCTGATGAGTCTGGCTCAGAGTCCAGTTTGCTGTTGGGGGCAGGTATGTATTAAGGAGGCCTGAGGAGCGCCTCTGTCTCCCCCTCAGTTAGAATCTTGTGCAATACAGGAAATGGGCAATGAGGGGGGAAAGCAGAGGTTGAGGCTCCTGTGTGTGTGTGTGTGGCTTGTCAATCTGCATACAAGAGTGTTGCATTTTGTGTGTGGGAAGAAAGCAATGTGTGTACAATTGTGTGTGGATGTGTGTATGGTTTGTATGTGTGTGTGTGATTGTGTTAGTGTGTATATGATTATGTGTGTAATATGCGTATGACTGTGAGCATGTGTATGACTGTGTGTGTGTGTGTGTATTCATCACCAGGGTGAACAAATAACATCCTAGTCTTGAGATCAGGAAGAAATCATGGGTTTCTTTCCCAAATTCTAAGAACTCCTTAAGCAGAAGCTCAAAGTAGTTACCGCCCAGGTGATGGTTCTGTTCTGATATTTACCCAGCAACTTGTGGAGGCCATCTGGGATTGGATTCCACGCTGGGGAAGGGGAAGAGAAGGGGCCCAGAAGGTGACCCTCAGCAGCCCCTTCAACCAAAAATTGCTCCACACATACGTGTTTTTACGTTGGTGGTTATTCACTAAGTTGTGTCTGACTCTGCAATGCCGTGGACTATAGCCCAACAGGTTCCACTGTCCATGAGATTTTCCAGGCAGGAATGCTGGAGTGGGTTGCCGTTTCCTTCCCCAGGGGATCTTCCAACCTAGATACTGAACCTGGGTCTCCTGCACTGCAGGTAGCTTCTTTTCCAACTGACCCATGTTTTTACATTA
>NW_017204034.1:0-5801 GCF_001704415.2 Capra hircus | reverse complement strand
CGCAAAGTGGCGCTGAATAAACTGGGCGGCCCCATAAGCAATTCCGCTTCGAGGCAGCCTGCCAGTTGTCATCTCTCTCGTTAGAGAGCACCAGGCTCCCAGGGCCCCTGGCTGGGGTTTCAGCCCCGCCACACGGAGGCTGATTCCTTGGGTGCCCAGAAAGTGTATTGACAGACGTAGGTTCCCTAGCACTCTCCTCCCCAGCAGAGACATGTGCAGGTGTTTGGGCCTGATCCTGCGTGTCTGGGTTCCTGCCCACAGCCCCAACTCAGGGGAAGCAGCCCCTGAGGCAAGACCTGCTGGAGGAGCCCTGCCCCCGCCCGATAGGCGAGTGCACAGCCAGCAGGGAAGCGAGCCTCCTCGGGGGAAGAGGAGGCCAGCAAGTCCCCGTCAAGCTGAAAATCCCTGCTTACACGAAGCTAAGTGCGACTCCAGTACGGCAGATCTCTAGCTCTGTTCAGAGGCCCGATCTGGCAGAGTTCCTGGCACCAAGATGCTCTGCCATAGGCGAGCCTTGCGCAGACTTGCCTTGCTTTAAGGCTCCCTCCCCAGGAAGGAGCAGGCTGTGTGAGGCTCGGAAACGCCACTGGCGCCTTCCTGGCTTCAGCTCTACCCCTGCCTTGCCTTTGCACTTAGGTCCCAAGCGTCCTTGAGGAGGGCTTAGGGGCTGGTGGGTTGCACACTGCCAAGGGCTCCAGCAGTGAAAGCTCTGTCAGAGGGAAGCGAAGGCAACAGCAGGGCTCCTTCAGCGGTTCCTTGGCCGCCCAGACAAAGCTCCGCACGGAGAGCACCAGGTTCCAAGGGCCCCTGGCTGGGTTTTGCATCCCCACACTCCCAGAGGCTGACTCCGTGGGTGCCTAGAAAGTGTGTGAGAGACGTAGGTTCCCTAGCACTCTCCTCCCCAGCAGAGACATGTGCAGGTGGTTGGGGCCTTATCCTGCGTGTCTGGGTTCCCGCCCACAGCCTCAACTCAGGGGAAGCAGCCCCTGAGGCAAGACCTGCTGGAGGAGCCCTGCGCGGCCCGCCTGATAGGCGAGAGCACAGCCAGCAGTGTAGCGAGAGCCTCCTCGGGAGAAGAGGAGGCAGCCGAGCCCAGTCAAGAGGGAAAGCCCTGCTTGCACGGAGCTAAGTGCGCCTCCAGTACGGCAGAGCTCTAGCTCTGCTCAGAGCCCCGATCTGGCAGAGTTTCTGGCGGGAGGCTGCTCGGCCGGGGGCTCGCCTTGCCCAGACTTGCCTTGCTTTTAGGCTCCCTCCCCAGGAAGGAGCTGTCTGAGCGAGCCTGGGAGACGCCACTGGTGCCTTCCTTGCCTCAGCTCCAATCCTGCCTTGCCTTTGCACATAGGTGGCCAGGCGTCGTTGGGGAGGGCTTAGGGGGTGGTGGGTTGCACACTGCCAAGGGCTTCAGCAGTGAGAGCTCTGTCAGAGGGAAGGGAAGGGCAACTGCAGGGCTCCTCCAGCCGGTTTCTAGGCCGCCTAGAATCAGCGCCGCACCGAGAGCACCAGGCTCCCAGGGCCCCTGGCTGGGGTTTTCAGCCCCGCACACACGGAGGCTGATTCCTTGGGTGCCCAGAAAGTGTATGACAGACGTATGTTCCCTAGCACTCTCCTCCCCAGCAGAGACATGTGCAGGTGTTTGGGGCCTGATCCTGCGTGTCTTGGGTTCCTGCCCACAGCCCCAACTCAGGGGAAGCAGCCCCTGAGGCAAGACCTGCTGGAGGAGCCCTGCGCCCCGCCTGATAGGCGAGTGCACAGCCAGCAGGGAAGCGAGCCTCCTCGGGGAGAAGAGGAGGCAGCCGAGCCCAGTCAAGAGGAAAGCCCTGCTTGCACGGAGCTAAGTGGGCCTCCCAGTACGGCAGAGCTCTAGCTCTGCTCAGAGCCCCCGATCTGGCCAGAGTTTCTGGCGCGAGGCTGCTCGGCCGGGGGCTCGCCTTGCCCAGACTTGCCTTGCTTTTAGGCTCCCTCCCCAGGAAGGAGCTGTCTGAGCGAGCCTGGGAGATGCCACTGGTGCCTTCCTTGCCTCAGCTCCAATCCTGCCTTGCCTTTGCACATAGGTGCCAGGCGTCGTTGAGGAGGGCTTAGGGGGTGGTGGGTTGCACACTGCCAAGGGCTTCAGCAGTGAGAGCTCTGTCAGAGGGAAGGGAAGGGCAACTGCAGGGCTCCTCCAGCGGTTTCTAGGCCGCCTAGAATCAGCGCCGCACCGAGAGCACCAGGCTCCCAGGGCCCCTGGCTGGGGTTTTCAGCCCCGCACACACGGAGGCTGACTCCGTGGGTGCCTAGAATGTGTGTGAGAGACGTAGGTTCCCTAGCACTCTCCTCCCCAGCAGAGACATGTGCAGGTGGTTGGGGCCTGATCCTGCGTGTCTGGGTTCCCGCCCACAGCCTCAACTCAGGGGAAGCAGCCCCTGAGGCAAGACCTGCTGGAGGAGCCCTGCGCGCCCGCCTGATAGGCGAGAGCACAGCCAGCAGTGTAGCGAGCCTCCTCGGGAGAAGAGGAGGCAGCCGAGCCCAGTCAAGAGGAAAGCCCTGCTTGCACGGAGCTAAGTGGGCCTCCAGTACGGCAGAGCTCTAGCTCTGCTCAGAGCCCCGATCTGGCAGAGTTTCTGGCGCGAGGCTGCTCGGCCGGGGGCTCGCCTTGCCCAGACTTGCCTTGCTTTTAGGCTCCCTCCCCAGGAAGGAGCTGTCTGAGCGAGCCTGGGAGACGCCACTGGATGCCTTCCTTGCCTCAGCTCCAATCCTGCCTTGCCTTTGCACATAGGTGCCAGGCGTGGTTGGGGAGGGCTTAGTGGGTGGTGGGTTGCACACTGCCAAGGGCTCCAGCAGAGAGAATTCTGTCTGAGGGAAGGGAAGGGCAACTGCAGAGCTCCTCCAGCGGTTGCTTGGCCGCCCAGATTCAGCGCCACACGGAGAGCACCAGGCTCCCAGGTCCCCTGGCTGGGGTTTTCAGCCCCGCACACACGGAGGCTGATTCCTTGGGTGCCCAGAAAGTGTATGACAGACGTAGGTTCCCTAGCACTCTCCTCCCCAGCAGAGACATGTGCAGGTGTTTGGGGCCTGATCCTGCGTGTCTGGGTTCCTGCCCACAGCCCCAACTCAGGGGAAGCAGCCCCTGAGGCAAGACCTGCTGGAGGAGCCCTGCGCCCCCGCCTGATAGGCGAGTGCACAGCCAGCAGGGAAGCGAGCCTCCTCGGGGGAAGAGGAGGCAGCAAGTCCCCGTACAAGCCGAAATCCCTGCTTACATGAAGCTAAGTGCGACTCCAGTACGGCAGATCTCTAGCTCTGTTCAGAGGCCCGATCTGGCAGAGTTCCTGGCACCAAGATGCTCTGCCATAGGCGAGCCTTGCGCAGACTTGCCTTGCTTTAAGGCTCCCTCCCCAGGAAGGAGCAGGCTGTGTGAGGCTCGGAAACGCCACTGGCGCCTTCCTGGCTTCAGCTCTACCCCTGCCTTGCCTTTGCACTTAGGTCCCAAGCGTCCTTGAGGAGGGCTTAGGGGCTGGTGGGTTGCACACTGCCAAGGGCTCCAGCAGTGAAAGCTCTGTCAGAGGGAAGCGAAGGGCAACAGCAGGGCTCCTTCAGCGGTTCCTTGGCCGCCCAGACAAAGCTCCGCACGGAGAGCACCAGGTTCCAAGGGCCCCTGGCTGGGTTTTGCATCCCCACACTCCCAGAGGCTGACTCCGTGGGTGCCTAGAAAGTGTGTGAGAGACGTAGGTTCCCTAGCACTCTCCTCCCCAGCAGAGACATGTGCAGGTGGTTGGGGCCTGATCCGGCGTGTCTGGGTTCCCGCCCACAGCCCCAACTCAGGGGAAGCAGCCCCTGAGGCAAGACCTGCTGGAGGAGCCCTGCGCGCCCGCCTGATAGGCGAGAGCACAGCCAGCAGTGTAGCGAGCCTCCTCGGGAGAAGAGGAGGCAGCCGAGCCCAGTCAAGAGGAAAGCCCTGCTTGCACGGAGCTAAGTGCGCCTCCAGGACGGCAGAGCTCTAGCTCTGCTCAGAGCCCCGATCTGGCAGAGTTCCTGGCGCGAGGCTGCTCCTCCGGGGGCTAGACTTGCCCAGTCTTGCCTTGCTTTTAGGCTGCCTCTCCAGGAAGGAGCAGGCAGCAGGAGCCTGGGAGTCGCCACTGGCGCCTTCCTTGCCTCAGCTCCAATCCTGCCTTGCCTTTGCACATAGATGCCAGGCGTCGTTGGGGAGGGCTTAGGGGGTGGTGGGTTGCACACTGCCAAGGGCTTCAGCAGTGAGAGCTCTGTCAGAGGGAAGGGAAGGGCTACTGCAGGGCTCCTCCAGCGGTTTCTAGGCCGCCTAGAATCAGCGCCGCACCGAGAGCACCAGGCTCCCAGGGCCCCTGGCTGGGGTTTTCAGCCCCGCACACACGGAGGCTGATTCCTTGGGTGCCCAGAAAGTGTATGACAGACGTAGGTTCCCTAGCACTCTCCTCCCCAGCAGAGACATGTGCAGGTGTTTGGGGCCTGATCCTGCGTGTCTGGGTTCCTGCCCACAGCCCCAACTCAGGGGAAGCAGCCCCTGAGGCAAGACCTGCTGGAGGAGCCCTGCGCCCCCGCCTGATAGGCGAGTGCACAGCCAGCAGGGAAGCGAGCCTCCTCGGGGGAAGAGGAGGCAGCCCAGCCCCGTCAAGTTGAAAGCCCTGCTTGCACGGAGCTACGTGCGCCTCCAGTACGGCAGAGCTCTAGCTCTGCTCAGAGACCCCGATCTGGCAGAGTTCCTGGCGCGAGGCTGCTCTGCCGGTGGCTAGCCTTGCCCAGTCTTGCCTTGCTTTTAGGCTGCCTCTCCAGGAAGGAGCAAGGCAGCAGGAGCCTGGGAGTCGCCACTGGCGCCTTTCTTGCCTCAGCTCCAATCCTGCCTTGCCTTTGCACATAGATGCCAGGCGTCGTTCGGGAGGGCTTAGGGGCTGGTGGGTTGCACACTGCCAAGGGCTCCAGCAGTGAGAACTCTGTCAGAGGGAAGGGAAGGGCAACTGCAGGGCTCCTCCAGCGGTTGCTTGGCCGCCCAGATTCAGCGCCACACGGAGAGCACCAGGCTCCCAGGGCCCCTGGCTGGGGTCTTCTGTCCGGACACCCGGAGGCTGATTCCGTGGGCGCCCAGAAAGTGTATGACAGAGGTAGGTTCCCTAGCACTCTCCTCCCCAGCAGAGACATGTGCAGGTGTTTGGGGCCTGATCCTGCGCGTCTGGTTTCCCGCCCACAGCCCAAACTCAGGGGAAGCAGCCCCTGAGGCAAAGACCTGCCTGGAGGAGCCCTGCGCCCCCGCCCGATAGGCGAGTGCACAGCCAGCAGGGAAGCGAGCCTCCTCGGGGGAAGAGGAGGCAGCCCAGCCCCGTCAAGTTGAAAGCCCTGCTTGCACGGAGCTAAGTGCGCCTCCAGTACCGCAGAGCTCTAGCTCTGTTCAGAGCCCGATCTAGCAGAGTTCTGCGAGGCTGCTCTGCCGGGGCGAGCCTTGCCCAGACTTGCCTTGCTTTTAGGCTCCCTCCCCAGGAAGGAGCAGGCTGTGTGAGCTGGGAGACGCCACTGGCGCCTTCCTTGCCTCAGCTCCAATCCTGCCTTGCCTTTGCACTTAGGTCCAGCGTCCTTGAGGAGGGCTTAGGGGCTGGTGGGTTGCACACTGCCAAGGGCTCCAGCAGTGAAAGCTCTGTCAGAGGGAAGGAAGGGCAACAGCAGGGCTCCTTCAGCGGTTGCTTGGCCGCCCAGACTAAGCCTCCGCCACGGAGAGCACCAGGTTCCAGGGCCCCTGGCTGGGTTTTGCATCCCCACACTCCCAGAGGCTGACTCGTGTGCGCCGAGACAGTGTATGACAG
>NW_017204033.1:0-5801 GCF_001704415.2 Capra hircus | reverse complement strand
AGCGGCCCCGAGCGCCCTGGAGAGCCCCCCCCCCCTCTACACAAACCAAACCTTTAAAAAAGTTATCTTATTTAAGGCGACCACTGCAACCCTCTGCTTGCGCCTCCCAGGGCTTAAGAACTCCCCACTTTATATCAAAGCCCTCCAGAACATTGCTTAAGTTTGAAAACGATAGTGACAATATTTTTGAGCAAAAGAGCTTTTAAAACAGAGCTTGCTCCTTGCATAAAATCCCCTCAGGAGGGGCCTCACCCAACAAAAAAAAAAAGAAAAAGGAAGAAAAACAGAAAAAAAAATATTCGTAATAAAAAGGACTTTACAAATGCAAAATGTTTCTCTTGAGGCCAAAATAGAACATGTTTTGCCAAAATGTCCTGCTAAACAGACACAACAACCCGTACCAAACAACCCCAGGTAGCTCAGGCCTAGACCTCAGTTCCACCACTTCAATAATATTAACCCCTGATGTGCCAGTGACTCAGATTCCAATGAGAGTGGCTAGTCCCCTGCCTGAGGACTGAATAGCCTCAAAGAAATTAATTTCGTAGTGTCTTGTGTAGTAAATTCTGATTATACTGAAAAAAACTGAAGTTTTGATCTCGCCACCTGCTAAAACTGTGCAATTAATAAAAATTAAAAAAAAAATAATAGCACAGCTTTTGCTTTTACCTTATTACCAAACAGAAAAACCAGACAAAAAAAAAGCCCCAGAGGATCTAGATCTAGCTTTTTGGGTGCAAAAAATTGCAGCTTCTAGGCCTTTAAAAGATTTTTTAATTCAAAGATATAAAATGTCATGGCTGTTAGACAATAGACAAGACGTTTCTTACATTGCTGAGAGACTAGCGCAGCTCCTGGCCAACATATACTACTGAAAAGGAGTTAGAAAAAGTGGTATGCAGGATAAAAATGCTATAGAGTAAGAGGTGAGAGAGAGTTTAAAACCTTGGTGAATAGTGAGCTCCCCGTTGCTGGAAGTTTTCAAGCTAAGATTAAATGGTTACTTGTCATCTAAAAGGCTATAGACCAGATTTGGGTTATAAAAAGATCATTAGAAAAGCTTATAAAGATATTGTGTAACACCTCTTTTCTTGCTTCTTATATTTGGGTCTAGTGATATGGTTTTTTGGATAACAAAAATTACTCAGAAACGGCCTATGAAAACTATTCTGATTAATGGCAAGTCTATTGTGGGGTTATTAGACACAGGAGCAGACGTTTCTTGCATTTCAGGAAAAGACTGGCCTAGCTCCTGGCCCACCTCCTGGCCCACACATACTACTGAAAATAACTTGGTGGGGATAGGAAGAGCCCCCACAGTAGCCAAAAGTGCAAAAATTTTAGATTGGCAATTTGAGGACACCCGTGGAACTTTCCAACCGTATGTAGTCCCTTCACTCCCCCTTACCCTGTGGGGGAGGGACATGCTATCTCAAATGGGAGTGTTACTTTTTAGCCCTGATGATAAAGTGACCTCTCAGATGCTGCAGATCGGCTATGATCCATCAAAAGGATTGGGTAAACAACAGACAAGAATAATTGAGCTAATTTGCCCAACTCCTTGCAAGCTATATACTGGATTGGGATATCCAAATTTATAATGAAGGCCATTGTTTTTGCTGCCTACCCCATTACATGAAAATTTCAAGATCCGGTGTGGTGGAACAGTGGCCTCTGCCTAAGGAAAAATTACTGACATATTAATTAAAAAGATTAATTCAAATATACTGATTTATTAAATTGTTTAATAAAGAACCATCAAAAATTGCACTTCCATATAACAGAGAACAACTTGATGCTTTTCAAATGTTTGATGATTGGCAGATTGCTATAGGAAATTCTTGTGATCAGATCTTGCATCATTTACCCTCACGTGCTTTGTTAATTCAAAAATTAAAAAGAGAGAAATTAAGTATAGTTTTCCCCCATCAGATTTTACAACATGTTCTCTTTGTAATAAGTTAAATGCTGATTCGTTTGAAACAGTAAAATAAAAAGCCATTAGTAAAGCAAAAAGATCTCCTCCAGATAACAAAAAGATCCCGACCCAAAATTTACTGCGGGTCGAGGAAGTGTTTATATTTTTTTCCACAGGGTGCAGATTCGTCAACTTGGATCCCGGACAGACTGATTCGCCACAAAAGAAAAAGGGAACTTCTCTGCCACCACCACCCGCGGGAAACAGCCGCGCACCAAAAGCTGCGGGCGGGCCAGCCTGACTGACGGAACCCAGTGCACCGCACTCGCAGCCCCATAACAGCGCCAGTGTCAGAGGGCGGGGTGAAGGCCGCTGCTCCTACCGGCAAAAGAGGCAAAAGAAACATCAAGATCCCGGCAGGACTAACAGCTGCTGCAGCACAAACTCCAACCAGAAAATGACTCTATTTACTCTATTTTGGCTTGTCTATCCTCTCCTTATGTTCTTCTTTTCACCAATGATTCCAGAAAACTTAATGTACCTAATGTAGCGACTTGTGAACCATGGATGTTTTCATCTTGTTTAACTCCTCAAAGTAATGTCTGCTCTTCTGTGGTTTTAAAGATGTCCTATAACTGTAACAACTTATTGATATGATAATTATGTTCTTGCTGTGTTACAACAACTGTTATTGTTACTACAACAGCAATCATTGACTCAACAAGTGTAAATGCCCAATATGTTAAAAAATCAAGGTTTAGGTATTTTGGAACAGCTCAGATATTAGTTTAGACTTAGGGAAACTTCATAATCAGATTCAGACCTTGGAACACTCCCGATTAGATTTTACCACCGCAGGAGAAGCCAATGACTTTTCCCACACTTTCTCTAACTTCATTTCTGAAGACTGTTCTGTCTACTGTCTATAATCTTGCTCCTCATAATCATACTTCCCTATATTGTCTAGATTCTTCGGCAGAGCATTCGGAATCTCGAGACCGAACTGCACCTGATTTTAAACATAAATAATCAATTATTTAAAATTAAAAAGGGTGAGATGCCGGGAGCCAGAGTGAGGAATCCCGCCCGTGACAAGGTCATGAGGAAGGAAGCTGACATTCGCAAGGCGTGCTCAGACTTCAGGGACCCCTCTGGAAATTCCTAAGCATGTACCCCAACAAAAATCTGCCGGCTTTTGTGCTCTGCTTTTCCACTCTTCTGACATTTTCTGGAAAAAGTCAATTCAGGGTTTCAGTCTTCTGCATTTGAAAGAGTGTTTCAATCTAAAAACCCTCCGATGGCTTTCTAGCCTGCCTGCAGGACTCTGCGAGTGTGATTGTTTGAGGCCTCCTGACTGCAGGAGGCACAGGAAGCTTAAAAATATCCTAGGAATGTAGGGGCTTCCGAAGAGTCAAAATCTTTAGAATAGGACTGATTAAAAGTTTCATTTGTTGAGTCAATGCTTGCTGCCAAATTTTCATATCCTTTATTTTTAGATATAGTTGGTATATAGAAAAACAAGTAGTAGACCTGGTATTAGCAACATTAGATCTTTGAGTTAAGTACCTTCTTTGTTATATCCCACTGCACCTTTGTTCTATAGAGATGTAACTTTAATGCTTTAAGGAGATGCAAATTAAAGAAAAACACTTCAGGGGAAACAAAATCAACATTCATTAAGGAAGAGAGCTAAAAAGTGTTAACAAGCTTCTTGGCCAGAAGATAATGTAAATCACCTGAGACCTTTTGTATACAAAATGATGTATAGAAAGAGTCTGGGCTGCGAACGCTACATAATTCTGTGTTACCCGTTGATCTCCATGTTTTATCAAAAGTATAAAAGGCCTTCTGAACAATAAAGGATCGGATCAGTTTCTCGAACTAGTCTCTCGGCCTGGTTTCTTGGGACTCTGGCTCCCCCCATGTCTCTCTCTCTCCTCTTCTCTCCCCTTCCCTCTCTCTGCTCTTTACTTTAACTTCAGGCTGAATCTCCATCTGGGGCGCGGAGGCTCGCCAGGTCTACTTACTTGCCCCGGCTGTTAAGACCCGCACCAAAGGGAGCTTAAGGCGAAGCACCCTTAGATATTCAAGCGGGCGCCGGTGGCCCAACGTAGATGGTGCAAATTCCTTGTCTGGAATTTTATTGGCCTTCCGCGTAAACCAAGCTATTCAGCCCTCTTCGTCCACTTAATCTTCTTATTACACTATAGTTTCTTAATCTAATCTTACATTAATAAACAAACAAGTCTTTCCACGCCAACGCCGTCCACCCTTCGAATTCCCTGGATCCACCGGGGCTGGACCCCGGCAGAAAGCCTCGTGGGAAAGCCTCGTGGGAAAGCCTCGAGGGAAAGCCACAGATCCCTTGATCCACGCGAAGGGAAGCATGACACTGCTGCTACAGCTCGGAAGGAAAGCGCACGTGCATGCCCCCACTCGAGAGGAGGACTGACTCTACTGGGAGACTCCAGAAGTCCCCCCAGATCCACGTCAGCACTGGAGAGGAATACTCAGGTTCCGGCACCGCTCCACACAAGATCTTAGGCCCCGCATCGACGGAGAGGAATCCCGAGAGGCCCCGAACAACTCGCTTGGGGACTGGCCTTTCCAGAGGCCACCAGAGCGGGTCCCTGAGGTCCCCGTCGTAAGTCGAGAGCACCTGCCCAACTCGAGAACATCCAGGAGGTTCTCCCCTCCAGGCGAGATGAGGCCCATTTCCGCTGAGGCATCTCGAGGCTAATCACACCTAAACTCTGGAGCTCCAAAGCGACTTCACACCCTTGCTGCAACTCAAGAAGATCCCCGACATACCCGTCTACACTCGAGAGGAAGCACGAGAGTCCGCCCACATCCAGAGGAGCCCCGTTTCCGCCTCCTAGCTCGAGAGGAGGGATCCTTTCCCTGCGTGGTCGGGAAAGAATTCCCGGCGTTCCCGTCGCATCTCAAGAGGAGGCGCTCTCCACAGGAAAGGCGAGAGGAACTCCAGGGTCGTGACACCATTCCCAGAGACAACCAGGTGTCTCAGTCCATTCCAGGGAAACCTGTTTTCCCTGCACTGCGTCGACTTTCAAGCCGAAGATCGACTCACACCACGGTGGCACGTGGGCAGCCCTGTGGAAAGCCTCGTCGTGGGAAAGCCTCGAGGGAAAGCCACAGATCCCTTGATCCACGCGAAGGGAAGCGTGACACTGCTGCTACAGCTCGGGAGGAAAGCGCACGTGCATGCCCCCCAATCGAGACGAGGACTGAGTCTCCTGGGGAGACTCCAGAAGTACCCCAAGATCCATGTCAGCACTGGAGAGGAATCCTCAGGTTCTGGCACCGACTCCACACGAGGTCTTAGGCCGCAGCATCGACGGGAGAGGAATCCCAAGAGTCCCCCGAGCAACTCCCATGGGGAATGGCCTTTCCTGAGGCCACCAGAGCGGGTCCCTGAGGTCCCCGTCGAAAGTCGAGAGCACCTGCCGAAACTCGAGAACATCCAGGAGGTTCTCCCCTCCAGGCGAGATGAGTGCCATTTCCGCTGAGGCATCTCGAGGCTAATCACACCTAACCTCTGGAGCTCCCAAAGCGACTTCACACCCTTGCTGCAACTCAAGAAGATCCCCGACATACCCGTCTACACTCGAGAGGAAGCAGGAGAGTCCCGCCCACATCCAGAGGAGCCCCGTTTCCGCCTCCTAGCTCGAGAGAGGGATCCTTTCCCTGCGTGGTCGGGAAAGAATTCCTGGCGTTTCCGTCGCATTTCAAGAGGAGGCGCTCTCCACAGGAAAGGCGAGAGGAACTCCAGAGTCGTTCCACATTCCCAGTCCCCAGGATGTCTCAGTCCATTCCAGGGAAACCTGCTTCCCTGCACTGCTCGACTTTCAAGCGAAGATCGACT
>NW_017204032.1:0-5801 GCF_001704415.2 Capra hircus | reverse complement strand
GCCCGGCATCGACGTGAGGGGAATCCGAGAGGCCCCCCGAGAAACTCGCATGGGGACTGGCCTTTCCTGAGGCCACCAGAGCGGGTCCCTCAGGTCCCCGTCGTAAGTTGAGAGCACCTGTCACAACTCGAGAAATTCCAGTGGGTTCTCCCCTCCAGGCGAGATGAGGCCCATTTCCGCTGAGGCGTCTCAAGGCTAATCACACCTAAAGTCTGGATTTCCAAAGGTCCTTCACACCCTTGCTGCAACTTAAGAAGTTCCCCGACACACCTGTCTCCACTCGAGAGGAAGCACCAGAGTCCCGCCCACATCCAGAAGAACCCCGTTTCCGCCTCTTTGCTCGAGAGGAGGGATCCTTTCCCTGCGTAGTCGGGAAAGAATTCCCGGTGTTCCATAGCGTCTCAAGAGGAGGCCCTCTCCACAGGAAAGGCGAGAGGAACTCCAGGGTCGTGCCACCAATCCCAGAGTCCCCCGATGTCTCAGTACATTCCAGGGAAACCTGTATTCCCTTCACTGCCTCGACTTTCAAGCCGAGGATCGACTCACACCACGTTGGCACTTGGGACAGCCCTATGGAAAAGCCTCGTGGGAAAGCCTTGTGGAAAAGCTTCGAGGAAAAGCCACTGATTCCTTGATCCACCTGACGGGAAGCATGACACTGCTGCCCCATCTCGGGAGGAAAGCGCACGTGCATGCCCCACTCGAGACGAGGACTGACTCCCCTGGGACACTCCAGAAGTACACCAAGATCCATGTCAGCACTGGATAGGAAACCTCAGGTTCCGGCACCAACTCCACCAAGATCTTAGGTCCTGGCATTAACGGCGGGGAATCACAAGAGGCCCCCGAGCAACTCGCATGGGGACTGGCCTTTCTTGAGGCCACCAGCGGGTCTCTGTGTTCCCCGTCGTAATTTGAGAGCACCTGCCACAACTCGAGAAAATTCAGGAGGTACTCCCCTCCAGGCGAGATGAGGCCCATTTCCAGAGGCTTCTCGAGGCTAATCACACCTAACATCTGGAACTTCCAAAGGGTAATTCACACCCTTGCTGCAACTCAAGAAGTTCCCTGACATACCCGTCTCCACTCGAGAGGAAGCAGAGAGTCCCGCCCACATCCAGAGGAGCCCCGTTTCCGCCTCCTAGCTGGAGAGGAGGATCCTTTCCTGCGTGGTCGGGAAAGAATTCCCGGCGTTCCCGTCGCATCTCAAGAGGAGGCGCTCTCCACAGGAAAGGCGAGAGGAATTCCAGGGTCGTGCCACCATTCCCAGAGTCCCCCAGATGTCTCAGTCCATTCCGGGGAAACCTGTTTTCCCAGCACTGCCTCGACTTTCAAGCCGAGGATCGACTCACATCACGGTGGCACGTGGGACAGCCCTATGGGAAAGCCTCGTGGGAAAGCCTCGGGAAAGCCTCGAGGAAAGCCACAGATCCCTTGAACCACGCGAAGGGAAGTGTGACACTGCTGCTACAGCTCGGGAGGAAAGCGCACGTGCATGACCCCACTCGAGACGAGGACTGAATCCCCTGGGGAGACTCCAGAAGTACCCCAAGATCCATGTCAGCACTGGAGGGGAATCCTAAGGTTCCGGCACCGACTCCACACAAGATCTTAGTCCCCGGCATCGACGTGAGGGAATCCCGAGAGGCCCCGAGCAACTCGCATGGGGACCTGCCTTTCCTGAGGCCACCAGAGCGGGTCCCTGAGGTCCCCGTCGTAAGTCGAGAGCACCTGCTGCAACTCGAGAAAATCCAGGAGGTTCTCCCCTCCAGGCGAGATGAGGCCCATTTCCACTGAGGCGTATCGAGGCTAATCCCACCTAACCTTTTGGAACGTGCAAACGGTCCTTCACACCCTTGCTGCCACTCAAGAAGTTCCCGACATACCCGTCTCCACTCGAGAGGAAGCACGAGAGTTCTGCCCACATCCAGAGGAGCCCCGTTTCTGCCTCCTAGCTCGAGAGGAGGGATCCTTATCCTGCGTGGTCGGGAAAGAATTCCCGGCGTTCCCGTCGCATCTCAAGACGAGGCGCTCTCCACAGGAAAGGCGAGAGGAACTCCAGGGTCGTGCCACCATTTCCAGAGTCCCCCAGATGTCTTAGTCCATTCCAGGGAAACCTGATTCCCTGCACTGCCTCGACTTTCCGAGGATCGACTCACATCTCGGTGGCATGTGGGAAGCCTGTGGGAAAGCCTCGTGGGAAAAACCTCGTGGGAAAGCCTCGAGGGAAAGCCACAGATACCTTGATCCACGCGAAGGGAAGCGTGACACTGCTGCAGCTCGGAGGAAAGCGCACGTGCATGCCCCACTCGAGACGAGGACTGACTCCCCTGGGGAGACTCCAGAAGTACCCCAAGATCCATGTCAGCACTGGAGAGGAATCCTCAGGTTCCGGCACTGACTCCACACAAGGTCTTAGGCCCCAGCATCGACGGGAGATGAATCCCAAGAGCCCCCGTGCAACTTGCAAGGGGACTGGCCTTTCCTGAGGCCACCAGAGCGGGTCCCTGAGGTCCCCGTCGTAAGTCGAGAGCACCTGCCGCACTCGAGAAAATCCAGGAGGTTCTCCCCTCCAGGCGAGATGAGGCCCATTTCCGCTGAGGCGTCTCCAGGCTAATCACACTAACCTCTGGAACTTCCAAAGGGTCCTTCACACCTTCTGCAACTCAAGAAGTTCCCGACATACCCGTCTCCACTCGAGAGAAAGCACGAGAGTCCCGCCCACATCCAGAGGAGCCCCGTTTCCGCCTCCTAGCTCGAGAGGAGGGATCCTTTCCCTGCGTGGTCGGGAAAGAATTCCGGAGTTCCCGTCGCATCTCAAGAGGAGGCACTCTCCACAGGAAAGGCGAGGGGAACTCCAGGGTCGTGCCACCATTCCCAGAGTCCCCAAGATGTCTCAGTCCATTCCAGGGAAAACTTTTTTCCCTGCACTGCCTCGACTTTCAAGCCGAGGATCGACATCGACACACACCACGGTGGCACGTGGGACAGCCTGTGGGAAAGCCTAGTGGAAAGCCTCGTGGAAAGCCTCGAGGGAAAGCCACAGATCCCTTGATCCACGCGAAGGGAAGCGTGACCCTGCTGCTCCAGCTCGGGGGGGAAAGCCCACGTGCATGCCCCACTTGAGACGAGGACTGACTCCCCTGGGGAAACTCCAGAAGTACCCCAAGATCCATGTCATCACTGGAGAGGAATCCTCAGGTTCCGGCACCGACTCCACACAAGGTCTTAGGCCCCGGATCGACGGGAGAGGAATCACGAGTGGGCCCCGAGAAACTCGAATGGGGATTGCCTTTCCTGAGGCCACCAGATCGGGTCCCTGAGGTCCCCGTCGTAAGTCGAGAGCACCTGCCGCAACTCGAGAAAATCCAGGAGGTTCTCTCCTCCAGGCGAGATGAGGCCCATGTCCGCTGAGGCGTCTCGAAGCTAATCACACCTAACCTCTGGAACTTCCAAAGGGTCCTTCACATCCTTGCTGCAACTCAAGAAGTTCCCCGACATACCCGTCTCCACTCGAGAGGAAGCACGAGAGTCCCGCCCACATCCAGAGGAGCCCCGTTTCTGCCTCCTAGCTCGAGAGTAGGGATCCTTTCCCTGCGTGTACGGGAAAGAATTCCCGGCATTCCCGTCACATCTCAAGAGGAGGCGCTCTCCACAGGAAAAGCGAGAGGAACTCCAGGGTCGTGCCACCATTCCCAGAGTCCCCCAGATGTCTCAGTCCATTCCAGGAAACCTGTTTTCCCTGCACTGCCTCGAATTTAGAGCCGAGGTTCCACTCTCACCACGGTGGCACGTGGACAGCCTGTAGGAAAGCCTCGTGGGAAAGCCTCGTGGGAAAGCCTCGAGGGAAAGCCACAGATCCCTTGATCCATGCGAAGGGAAGCGTGACACTGCTGCTACAGCTCGGGAGGAAAGCGCACGTGCATGCCCCCTTCAAGACGAGGACTGACTCCCCTGGGAGACTCCAGAAGTACCCCACGATCCATGTCAGCACTGGAGAGAAATCCTCAGGTTCCAGCACCGACTCCACACAAGGTCTTAGGCCCTGGCATCGATGGCAGAGCAATACCGAGAGGCCCCCAAGCAACTCGCATGGGGACTGACCTTTCCTGAGGCCACCAGAGCGGGTCCCTTTGGGCCCCGTCGTAAGTCGAGGGCACCTGCCGCAACTCGAGAAAATCCAGGAGTTCTCCCCTCTAAGCGAGATGATGCCCATTTCCAGAGAGGCGTCTCGAGGGTAATCACATCTAACCTCTGGAACTTCCAAAGGATCCTTCACACCCTTGCTGCAACTCAAGAAGTTCCCCGACATACCCGTCTCCACTCGAGAGGAATGAGGAGAGTCCCTCCCTCATCCAGAGGAGCCCCGTTTCCGCCTCCTAGCTCGTGAGCTGGGATCCTTTCCCTGCGTGGTCGGGAAAGAATTCCCGGCGTTCCCGTCGCATCTCAAGAGGAGGCGCTCTCCACAGGAAAGGCGAGAGGAACTCCAGGGTCGTGCCACCATTCCCAGAGTCCCCCAGATGTCTCAGTCCATTCCAGGGAAACCTGTTTTCCCTGCACTGCCTCGACTTTCAAGCCGAGGATCGACTCACACCACGGTGGCACGGACACCCTGTGGGAAAGCCTCGTGGGAAAGCCTCGAGGGAAAGCCACAGATCCCTTGATCCACGCGAAGGAAGCGTGACACTGCTGCTACAGCTCGGAGAGGAAAGCGCACGTGCATGCCCCCACTCGAGACGAGGACTGACTCCCCTGGGGAGACTCCAGAAGTACCCCAAGATCCATGTCAGCACTGGAGAGGAATCCTCAGGCCGCACCGACTCCACACAAGGTCTTAGGCCCCGGCATCGACGGGAGAGGAATCCGAGAGGCCCCCGAGCAACTCGCATGGGGACTGGCCTTTCCTGAGGCCACCAGAGCGGGTCCCTGAGGTCCCCGTCGTAAGTCGAGAGCACCTGCCGCAACTCGAGAAAATCCAGGAGGTTCTCCCCTCCAGGCGAGATGAGGCCCATTTCCGCTGAGGCGTCTCGAGGCTAATCACACCTAACTCTGGAACTTCCAAAGGTCCTTCACACCCTTGCTGCAACTCAAGAAGTTCCCCGACATACCCGTCTCCACTCGAGAGGAAGCACGAGAGTCCCGCCCACATCCAGAGGAGCCCCGTTTCCGCCTCCTAGCTCGAGAGGAGGGATCCTTTCCCTGCGTGGTCGGAAAGAATTCCGGCATTCCCGTCGCATCTCAAGAGGAGGCGCTCTCCACAGGAAAGGCGAGAGGAACTCCAGGGTCGTGCCACCATTCCAGAGTCCCCCAGATGTCTCAGTCCATTCCAGGGAAACCTGTTTTCCCTGCACTGCCTCGACTTTCAAGCGAGGATCGACTCACACCACGGTGGCACGTGGGACAGCCCTGTGGGAAAGCCTCGAGGGAAAGCCACAGATCCCTTGATCCACGCGAAGGAAGCGTGACACTGCTGCTACAGCTCGGGAGGAAAAATCGCATGTCCCCCACTCGAGACGAGGACTGACTCCCTGGGGAGACTCCAGAAGTACCCAAGATCCATGTCAGCACTGGAGAGGAATCCTCAGGTTCGGCACCGACTCCACACAAGATCTTAGGCCCGGCATCGACGGGAGAGGAATCCCGAGAGGCCCGCGAGCAACTCGCATGGGGACTGGCCTTTCCTGAGGCCACCAGAGCGGGTCCTGAGGTCCCCGTCATAAATCGAGGCCACCTGCCACAACTCGAGAATCCGCCGGCAGGAGGTTCTCCCCTCCAGGCGAGATGAGGCCATTCCGCTGAGG
>NW_017204031.1:0-5802 GCF_001704415.2 Capra hircus | reverse complement strand
GTGGCACGACCCTGGAGTTCCTCTCACGTTTCCGGTGGAGAGCGCCTCCTCTTGAGATGCGACTGGAACGCCGGGAGTTCTTTCCCGACCACGCAGGGAAAGGATCCTCCTCTCGGGCTAGGAGTGGAATCGGATCCTCTGGATGTTGGCGGACTCTCGGGACTCTCCTGCTTCCTCTCGAGTGCAGACGGGTATGTCGGGGAACTTCTAGAGTTGCAGCAAGGGTGTGAAGGACCCTTTGGAAGTTCCAGAGGTACGGTGTGATTAGCCTCGAGATACCTGAGCGGAAATAGGTCTCAGCTCGCCTGGAGGGAAGAACCTCCTGGATTTTCTCGAGTTGCGGCAGGTGCTCTCGACTTACGACGGGGACCTCAGGGACCCGCTCTGGTGGCCTCAGGAAAGGCCAGTCCCCATGCGAGTTGCTCTGGGGCCTCTCGGGATTCCTCTCCCGTTGATGCAGGGGCCTAAGACCTTGTGTGGAGTCGGTGCCGGAACCTGAGGATTCCTCTCCAATGCTGACATGGATCTTGGGGTACTTCTGGAGTCACCCCAGGGGTGTCAGTCCTCGTCTCGAGTGGGGCCATGCACGTGCGCTTTCCTCCCGAGTTTTAGCAGCAGTGTCACGCTTCCCTTCGCATGGATCAAGGGATCTGTGGCTTTCCCTCCAGGCTTTCCCACGAGGCTTTCCCACAGGGCTGCCCCACGTGCCACTGTGGTGTGAGTCGATCCTCGGCTTGAAAGTCGAGGCAGTGCAGGGAATACAGGTTCCCTGAAATGGACTGAGACATCTGGGGGACTCTAGGAATGGTGGCACGAACCTGGAGTTCCTCTCGCTTTTCCTCTGGAGAGCGCTTCCTCTTGAGTTGCGACGGGAACGCCGGGAATTCTTTCCGACCACGCATGGAAAGGATCAATCCTCTCGAGCTATGAGGCGGAAACAGGGCTCCTCTGGATGTGGGCGCGACTCTCGTGCTTCCTCTCGAGTGGAGACGGGTATGTCGGGGAACTTCTTGAGTTGCAGCAAGGGTGTGAAGGACCCTTTGGAAGTTCCAGAGTTTAGGTGTGATTAGCCTCGAGACGCCTCAGCGGAAATGGGCCTCATCTCGCCTGGAGGGGAGAACCTCCTGGATTTTCTCGAGTTGCGGCAGGTGCTCTCGACTTACGACGGGGACCTCAGGGACCCGCTCTGGTGGCCTCAGGAAAGGCCAGTCCCCTTGCGAGTTGCTCGGGGGCCCTCTCGGGGTCTCTCGGGATTCCTCTCCAGTCGATATCGGGGCCTAAGACCTTGTGTGGAGTCGGTGCCAGACCTGAGGTTTCCTCTCCAGTTCTGACATGGATCTTGGGGTACTTCTGGAGTCTCCCCAGCGGAGTCAGTCCTCGTCTCGAGTGGGGGCATGCACGTGCGATTTCCTCCCGAGCTGTAGCCGCAGTGTCTCCCTTTCCTTCACGTGGAACAAGGAATCTGTGGCATTCCCTCGAGGCTTTCCCACTAGGCTTTCCCACAGGGCTGTCCCACGTGCCACCGTGGTGTGAGTCTATCCTCGGCTTGAAAGTCAAAACAGTGCAGAGAAAACAGGTTTCCCCTGGAATGGACTGAGACATCTGGGGGACTCTGGGAATGCTGGCATGACCCCCGGAGTTCCTCTCGCCTTTCCTGTGGAGAGCGCCTCCTCTTGGGTTGCGACAGGAACTCCGGGAATTCTTTCTCGAGCACGCAGGGAAAGGATCCCTCCTCTTCGAGCTAGGAGGTGGAAACGGGGCTCCTCTGGATGTGGTCGGGACTCTCGTGCTTCCTCTCGAGTGGAGACGGGTATGTCAGGGAACTTCTTGAGTTGCAGTAAAGGTGTGAAGGATCATTTGGAATTTCCATAGGTCAGGTGTGATTAGCCTCAGGACGCCTCAGCGGAAATGGGCCTCATCTCGCCTGGAGGGTAGAACCTCCTGGATTTTCTCGAGTTGTGTCAGGTGCACTGGACTTACGACGGGGACCTCAGGGACGCGCCCTGGTGGCATCGGTAAAGGAAATTTCCTTGCGAGTTACTCGGGGCCTCTCGGGTTTCCTCTACCGTCGATGCCGGGGCCTAAGACCTTGTGTGGAGTCGGTGCCAGGACCTGAGGATTCCTCTCCAGTGCTGACATGGATCTTTGGGTACTTCTGGAATCTCCCCAGGGAAGTCAATCCTCGTCTAGAGTTGGGGCATGCACGTGCCCTTTCCTCCCGAGCTGTAGCAGCAATGTCACGCTTCCCTTCGCATGGAACAAGGGATCTGGGGCATTCCCTCGAGGCTTTCCCAAAACGCTTTCCCCCTGAGGCTTTCCCACAGGGCTGTCCCACGTGCCACCGTGTTGTGAGTCGATCCTCGGCTTGAAAGGCGAGGCAGTGCAGGGAAAACTGGTTTCCCTGGAATGGACTGAGGCATCTGGGGGACTCTGGGAATGGTGGCACGACCCTGGAGTTCCTCTCGCCTTTCCTGTGGAGAGCGCCTCCTCTTTAGATGCGACGGGAACGCCGGGAATTCTTTCCCGACCACGCATTGGAAAGGATCCCTCCTCTCGAGATAGGAGGCGGAAACGGGGCTCCTCTGGATGTAGGCGGGACTCACGTGCTTCGTCTTCGAGTGGAGACGGGTATGTCGGGGAACTTCTTGATTTGCAGCAAGGGTGTGAAGGACCCGTTGGAAGTTCCGGAGGTTAGGTGTGATTAGCCTCGAGACGCCTCTGCGGAAATGGGCCTCATCTCACCTGGAGGGGAGAACCTCTTGGATTTTCTCGAGTTGCGGCAGGTGCTCTCGACTTACGACGGGGACCTCAGGGACCTGCTTTGGTGGCCTCAGGAAAGGCCATTCCCCATGCGAGTTGCTCGGGGGCCTCTCGGGATTCCTCTCCCGTCGATGCCGGGCCTAAGACCTTGTGTGGAGTCAGTGCCGGAACCTTAGGATTCCTCTCCAGTGCTGACATGGATCTTGGGTGTACTTCTGGAGTCTCCCCAGGGGAGTCAGTCCTCGTCTCGAGTGGGGGCATGCACGTGCACGTGCCTCTCGAGCTGTAGCATTAGTGTCGCGCTTCCATTCGCGTGGATCAAGGGATCTGTGGCTTTCCCTCGAGGCTTTCCCACGAGGCTTTCCCACGACGCATTCCCACAGGGCTGTCCCACGTGCCACCGTGGTGTGAGTCGATCCTCAGCTTGAATGTCGACGCAGTGCTGGGAAAACAGGTTTCCCTGGAATGGACGGAGACATCTGGGGGACTCTGGGAATGGTGGCACGACCCTGGAGTTCCTCTCGCCTTTCCTGTTGAGAGAGCCTCCTCTTGAGATGCGACGGAAATGCCGGGAATTCTATCCCGACCACGCAGGGAAAGGATCCCTCCTCTCGAGCTAGGAGGAGGAAACGGTGTTGCTCTGGATGTGGGCGGGACGCTCGGGTTCCTCTTGAGTGGAGACGGGTATGTCGAGGAACTTCTTGAGTTGCAGCAAGGGTGTGAAGGACCCTTTGGAAGTTCCAGGGTTTAAGTGTGATTACCGCCTAGTTGCCTCAGAGGAAATGGGCCTCATCTAGCCTCGAGGGGAGAACCTCCTGGATTTTCTCGAGTTGCGGCAGGTGCTCTCGACTTACGACGAGGGCCTCAGGGACCCGCTCTGGTGGCCTCAGGAAAGGCCAGTCCCCATGCGAGTTGCTCGGGGGCCTCTCGGGATTCCTCTCCCGTCGATGCCGGGGCCTAAGACCTTGTGTGGACTCAGTGCCGGAACCTGAGGATTCCTCTCCAGTGCCGACATGGATCTTGGGGTTCTTCTGGAGTCTCCCCAGGGGAGTCAGTCCTCGTCTCGAGAGGGGCATGCACGTGCGATTTCCTCCGGAGCTGTAGCAGCAGTGTCTCGCTTCCCTTCGCGTGGATCAATGGGTTTGTGGCTTTCCCTCGAGGCTTTCCCCGAGGCTTTCCCACGAGGCTTTCCCACAGGGCTGTCCCACGTGCCACCGTGGTGTGAGTTGATCCTCGGCTTGAAAGTCGACGCAGTGCAGGGAAAACAGGTTTCCGTGAAATGGACTGAGACATCTGGGGGGACTCTGGGAATGGTGGCACGACCCTGGAGTTCCTCTCGCCTTTCCTGAGGAGAGCGCCTCCTCTTGAGATGTGACGGGAACACCGGGTATTCTATCCCGACCACGCAGTGAAAGGATCCCTCCTCTCGAGCTAGGAGGCGGAAACGGGGCTCCTCTGGATGTGGGCAGGCCTCTCGTGCTTCCTCTCGAGTGGAGACAGGTATGTCAGGGAACTTCTTGAGTTGCAGCAAGGACGTGAAGGACCCTTTGGAAGTTCCAGAGGTCAGGTGTGATAAGCCTTGAGTCGCCTCTGCGGAAATGGGCCTCATCTCGCCTGGAGGGAGAACCTCCTGGATTTCTCGAGTTGCGGCAGGTGCTCTCGACTTACGACAGGGACCTCAGAGACCCGCTCTGGTGGCCTCAGGAAACACCAGTCCCCATGCGAGTTACTCAGGGCCCTCTCGGGGTTCCTCTCCCGTCGATGCCAGGGCCTAAGACCTTGTGTGGAGTCGGTGCCGGAACCTGAGGATTCCTTTGCAGTGCTGACAAGGATCTTGGGGTACTTCTCCAGTCTCCCCACGGGAGTCAGTCCTCATCTCGAGTGGGGGCATGCACGTGCGCTTTCCTCCCGAGCTGTAGCAGCAGTGTCACGCTTCCCTTCGCGTGGATCAAGGTATCTGCGGCTTTCCCTCGAGGCTTTCCCACGAGTCTTTTCCACGAGGCTTTCCCACGAGACTTTCCCACAGGGCTGTCCCACGTGCCACCGTGGTGTGAGTCGATCCTCGGCTAGAAAGTCGAGGCAGTGCAGGGAAACAGGTTTCCGTGGAATGGACTGAGACATCTGGGGGACTCTGCGAATGGTGGCACGACACTGGAGTTCCTCTCGCCTTTCCTGTGGAGAGCGCCTCCTCTTGAATTGCGATGGGAACTCGTGAATTCTTTCCAGACAACGCACGGAAAGGATCCCACCTCTGGAGCTAAGAGGCAGAAATGGGGCTCCTCTGGATGTGGGTGGGACTCTCGTGCTTCCTCTCGAGTGCAGACGGATATGTCGGAGAACTTCTTGAGTTGCAGCAAGGGTGTGAAGGACCCTTTGGAAGTTCCAGAGGTTAGTGTGATTAGCCTTGAGACGCCTCAGCGGAAATGGGCCTCATCTCGCCTGGAGGGGAGAACCTCCTGGATTTTCTCGAGTTGCGGCAGGTGCTCTCGACTTACGACTGGACCTCAGGGACCCGCTCTGGTGCCTCAGGAAAGGCCAGTCCCCATGCGAGTTGTTCGGGGCCTCTCGGGATTCCTCTCCCGTCGATGCTGGGCCTAAGATCTTGTGTGGAGTCAGTGAGGGAACCTGAGGATTCCTCTCCAGTGCCGACATGGATCTTGGGTACTTTTGGAGTCTCACCAGGGCAGTCAGTCCTCGTCTCGAGTGGGTCCTGCTCGTGCGCTTTCCTCCCGAGCTGTAGCAGCACTGTCGCGCTTCCCTTAGCGTGGATCAAGGTATCTGTGTCTTTCCCTCGAGCTTCCCACGAGGCTTTCCCACAGGGCTGTCCCACGTGCCACGGTGTGTGAGTTGATCCTCGGCTTGAAAGTCGATGCAGTTCAGGGAAAACAGTTTTCCCTGGAATGGACTGAGACATTCAGGGACTCTGGAATGGTGGCACGACACTGGAGTTCCTCTCGCCTTTCCTGTGGAGAGCCGCTCCTCTTGAGATGCAACGGGAACGCAGGAATTCTTCCCGACCACGCAGGGAAAGGATCCCTCCTC
>NW_017204030.1:0-5802 GCF_001704415.2 Capra hircus | reverse complement strand
GCCACCGTGTGTGTGAGTCGATCCTCGGCTTGAAAGTCGAGGCAGTGCAGGGAAAACAGGTTTCCCTGGAATGGACTGAGAAATCTGGGGTTCTGGGAATGGTTTCACGACCCTGGAGTTCCTCTCGCTTTTCCTGTGGAGAGCGCCTCCTCTTGAGATGCGACGGGAACACTGGGAATTCTTTCCTGACCACGCAGGGAAAGGATCCCTCTCTCGAGCTAGGAGGCCGAAACGGGGCTCCTTCTGGATGTGGCGGACTCTCGTGCTTCCTCTCGAGTGGATACGGGTATGTCGGGGAACTTCTTGAGTTGCAGCAAGGGTGTGAAGGACCCTTTGGAAGTTCCAGAGGTTAGGTATGATTTGCCTTGAGAAGCCTCAGGGCAAATGGCCTCATCTCGCCTGGAGGGGAGAAACCTCCTGGATTTTCTCGAGTTGCGCAGGTGCTCTCGACTTACGACCGGGACCTCAGGGACCCGCTCTGGTGGCCTCAGGAAAGGCCAGTCCCATGCGAGTTGCTCGGGTGGCCTCTCGGGAATCCTCTCCCTTCGATGCCCGGGCCTAAGATCTTGTGTGGAGTATGTGCCGGAACCTGAGGATTTCTCTCCAGTGCTGACTTGGATCTTGGGGTACTTCTGAGTCTCCCCAGGGGAGTCAGTCCTCGTCTCGAGTGGGGCCTGCACGTGAGCTTTCCTCTCGAGCTGTAGCAGCAGTGTCACGCTGGCTTAAGACCTTGTGTGGCTTCGGTGCCCGAACCTGAGAATTCCTCTCCAGTGCTGACATGGATTTTGGGTACTTCTGAGTCTCCCCAGGGAGTCAGTCCTCGTCTCGAGTGGGGGCCTGCAGGTGCGCTTTTCTCTCGAGCTCTAGTAGCAGTGTCACGCTTCCCTTCGCTTGGATCAAGGGATCTGTGGCTTTCCCTCGGGCTTTCCCATGAGGCTTTCCCACGGGGCTTTCCAACGAGCTTTCCCACAGGGCTGTCCCACGTGCCACCGTGGTGTGAGTCGATCCTCCGCTTGAAAGTGGAGGCAGTGCAGGGAAAACAGGTTTCCCTGGAATGGACTGAGACATCTGGGGGACTCTGGAATGGTGACACGACCCTGGAGTTCCTCTGGCCTTTCCTGTGGAGAGCGCCTCCTCTTGAGATGCGACGGGAAAACCGGGAATTCTTTCCCGACACTCAGGGAAAGGATCCCTCCTCTCGAGCTAGGAGGCGGAAACGGGGCTCCTCTGGATGTGGGGGGACTCTCGTGCTCCCTCTCGAGTGGAGACGGGTATGTCGGGGAACTTCTTGAGTTGTAGCAACGGTGTGAAGGACCCTATGGAAGTTCCAGATGTTAGATGTGATTTGCCTCGAGACGCCTAAGTGGAATGGGCCTCATCTCGCCTGGAGGGAGAACCTCCTGTATTTTCTCGAGTTGCGGCAGGTGTTCTTGACTTACGACGGTGACCTCAGGGACCCGCTCTGGTGGCCTCAGGAAAGGCCAGTCCCCATGCGAGTTGCTCGGGGCCTCTCGGGATTCCTCTCCAGTCGATGCTGGGGCCTGAGACCTTGTCTGGATACAGTTGCGGAACCTGAGGATTCCTCTCCAGTGCTGACATGATCTTAGGGTACTTCTGGAATCTCCCCAGGGGAGTCAGTCCTCGTCTCGAGTGGGGCATGCACGTGCGCTTTCCTCCCGAGCTGTAGCAGCAGTGTCACGCTTCCCTTCGCGTGGATCAAGGGATCTGTGGCTTTCGCTCAGGCTTTTCACGAGGCTTTCCCACGAGGCTTTCCACAGGCTGTCCACGTGCCACGTGGTGTGAGTCGATACTCTGCTTTAAAGTCGACGCAGTGCAGGGAAAACAGGTTTCCCTGGAATGGACTGAGACATCTGGGGGGGACTCTGGGAATGGTGGCAGGACCCTGGAGTTCCTCTCGCCTTTCCTGTGGAGAGCGCCTCCTCTTGAGATGCGACCGAACTCCGGGAATTCTTTCCGACCACGCAGGGAAAGGATCCCTCCTCTCGAGCTAGGAGGCAGAAACGGGCTCCTCTGGATGTGGGCAGACTCTCGTGTTTCCTCTCGAGTGGAGACGGGTATGTCGGGGAACTTCTTGAGTTGCAGCAAGGTGTGAAGGACCCTTTGGAAGTTCCAGAGTTAGATGTGATTAGCCTCGAGACGCCTCAGCGGAAATGGGCCTCATCTCGCCTGGAGGGAGAACCTCCTGGATTTCTCGAGTTGCGGCAGGTGCTCTCGACTTACGACAGGGACCTCAGGGACCCTCTCTGGTGGCCTCAGGAAAGGCCAGTCCCATGCGAGTTGCTCGGAGGGCTCTCGGGATTCCTCTCCCGTCGAGGCCTAAGAGCCGAAACCTGAGATTCCTCCAGTGCTGACGGATCTTGGGTACTTCTGGAGTCTCCCCAGGAGTCAGTCCTCGTCTCGAGTGGGGCTGATTCCTCGAGCTGTAGCAGCAGTGCACGCTGGCTTAAGACCTTGTGTGGAGTCGGTGCCGGAACCTGAGAATTCCTCTCCAGTGCTGACATGGATTTTGGGGTACTTCTGAGTCTCCCCAGGGGAGTCAGTCCTCGTCTCGAGTGGGGGCCTGCAGTGCGCTTTCCTCCGAGCTCTAGTAGCAGTGTCACGCTTCCCTTCGCTTGGATCAAGGGATCTGTGGCTTTTCCCTCGGGGCTTTCCCACGAGCTTTCCCACAGGGCTGTTCCACGTGCCACCGTGGTGTGAGTCGATCCTCGGCTTGAACGTCGAGGCATGCAGGGGAAGACAGGTTTCCCTGGAATGGACTGAGACATCTGGGGACTCTGGGAATGGTGGCACGACCCTGGAGTTCCTCTCACCTTTCCTGTGAGCGCCTCCTCTTGAGATGCGACAGGAAGCCCGCGAATTCTTTCCCGATCACGCAGGGAAAGGATCCCTCCGTCGAGCTAGGAGGCGGAAACGGGCTGCTCTGGATGTGGGCAGAACTCTCGTGCTTCCTCTCGAGTGGAGACGGGTATGTCGGGGAACTTCTTGAGTTGCAGCAAGGGTGTGAAGACCCTTTGGAAGTTCCAGAGGTTAGGTGTGATTAGCCTCGAGACGCCTCAGGGGAAATGGGCCTCATCTCGCCTGGAGGGGAGAACCTCCTGGATTTTCTCGAGTTGCGGTAGGTGCTCTCGAACTTACGACGGGGACCATCAGGGACCCGCTCTGGTAGCCTCAGGAAAGGCCAGTCCCCATGCGAGTTGCTCGGGGCCTCTCAGGATTCCTCTCCCGTCGATGCCGGGCCTAAGACCTTGGGTGGAGTCGTGCCGGAACCTGAGATTCCTCTCCAGTGCTGACATGGATCTGGGGTACTTCTGGAGTCTCCCCAGGGGAAGTCAGTCCTCGTCTCGAGTGGGGGTATGCACGTGTGGATTTCCTCCCGAGCTGTAGCAGCAGTGTCGCGCCTTCCCTTCTTGTGGATCATGGGATCTGTGGCTTTCCCTCGAGGCTTTCCCTCGAGGCTTTCCCACGAGGCTTTCCCACAGGGCTGTCCCACGTGCCATCCGTGGTGTGAGTCGATCCTCGGCTTGAAAGTCGACGGCAGTGCAGGGAAAACAGGTTTCCCTGGAATGGACTGAGAGAAATCTGGGGTCTCTGGAATGGTTTCACGACCCTGGAGTTCCTCTCGCTTTTCCTGTGGAGAGCGCCTCCTCTTGAGATGCGACGGGAACACTGGGAATTCTTTCCTGACCACGCAGGGAAAGGATCCTCCTCTCGAGCTAGGAGGCGGAAACGGGGCTTCCTCTGGATGTGGGGCGGGACTCTCGTGCTTCCTCTCGAGTGGATACGGGTATGTCGGGGAACTTCTTGAGTTGCAGCAAGGGTGTGAAGGACCCTTTGGAAGTTCCAGAGGTTAGGTATGATTTGCCTTGAGAAGCCTCAGGGCAAATGGCCCTCATCTCGCCTGGAGGGGAGAACCTCCTGGATTTTCTCGAGTTGCGGCAGGTGCTCTCGACTTACGACCGGGACCTCAGGGACCCGCTCTGGTGGCCTCAGGAAAGGCCAGTCCCCATGCGAGTTGCTCGGGTGCCTCTCGGGAATCCTCTCCCTTCGATGCCGGGGCCTAAGACCTTTCGTGGAGTCGGTGCCGGAACCTGAGGATTCCTCTATAGTGCTGACATGGATCTTGGGGTACTTCTGGAGTCTCCCCAGGAGAGTCAGTCCTCGTCTGGATGGAGGCATGCACGTGTGCTTTCCTCCCGAGCTGTACAGCAGTGTCGCGCTTACCTTCGCGTGGATCAAGGGATCTGTGGCTTTCCCTCCCAGGCTTTCCCACGAGGCTTTCCCACGAGGCTTTCCCACTCGGCTGTCCCACATGCCACCGTGGTGTGAGTCGATCCTTGGCTTGAAAGTCGAGGCAGTGCAGGGAAAACAGGGTTTCCCTGGAATGGACTGAGACATATGGGGGTATCTGGGAATGGTGGCACGACCTGGAGTTCCTCTCGCCTTTCCTGTGGAGAGCGCCTCCTCTTGAGATGCGACGGGAACGCCGGGAATTCTTTCCCCACCATGCAGGGAAAGGATCCCTCCTCTCGGAGCAAGGATGCGGAAACGGGTCTCCTCTGGATGTGGGCGGGACTCTCGTGCTTCCTCTCGAGTGGAGACGGGTATGTCGGGGAACTTCTTGAGTTGCAGCAAGGGTGTGAAGGACCCTTTGGAAGTTCCAGATGTTAGATGTGATTAGCCTCGATACGCCTCAGCGGAAATGGGCCTCATCTCGCCTGGAGTTGAGCACCTCCTGGATTTTCTCGAGTTGCGGGCAGGTGCTCTCGACTTACGACGGGGGACTTCAGGGACCCGCTCTGCTGGCCTCAGGAAAGGCCAGTACCCATGCGAGTTGCTCGGGGGCCTCTCGGGATTCCCCTCCCGTAGATGCAGGCGCCTAAGATCTTGTGTGGAGTCGGGTGCCGTAACCTGAGGATTTCTCTCCAGTGCTGACATGGACCTCGGGGTACTTTCTGGAGTCTCCCCAGGGGAGTCAGTCCTCGTCTCGAGTGGGGCTTGCACGTGCGCTTTCCTCCCGAGCTGTAGCAGCAGTGTCATGCTTCCCTTCTGTTGGATCAAGGGATCTGTGCCTTTCCCTCGAGGCTTTCCCACGAGGCTTTCCCACAGGGCTGTCCCACGTGCCACCGTGGTGTGAGTCGATCCTCGGCTTGAAAGTCGAGGCAGTGCAGAGGAAAGCAGGTTTCCCTGGAATGGACTGAGATATCTGGGGGACTCTGGGAATGGTGGCACGACCCCTGGAGTTCCTCTCGCCTTTCCTATGGAGAGCGCCTCCTCTTGAGATGCGACGGGAAAGCCGGGAATTCTTTCCCGACCACGCAGGGAAAGGATCCCTCCTCTCGAGCTAGGAGGCAGAAACGGTTCTCTTCTGGGTGAGGCGGGAATCTCGTGCTTCCTCTCGAGTGGACACGGGTATGTCGGGGAATTTCTTGAGTTGTAGCAAGGGGTGTGAAGGACCCTTTGGAAGTTCCAGAGGTTAGGTGTGATTAGCCTCGAGACGCCTCAGCGGAAATGGGCCGCATCTCGCCTGGAGGGGAGAACCTCCTGGATTTTCTCGAGTTGCGGCAGGTGTTCTTGACTTCCGACGGGGACCTCAGGGACCTACTCTGGTGGCCTCAGGAAAGGCAAGTCCCCATTCGAATTGCACGCAGGCCTCTCAGTATTCCTCTCCCTTCGTTGCCGGGTCCTAAGATCTTGTGCGGAGTCAGTGCCGGAACCTGAGGATTCCTCTCAAGTGCTGACATGGATCTTGGGGTACTTCTGGAGTCTCCCCTAGGGAGTCGG
>NW_017204029.1:0-5802 GCF_001704415.2 Capra hircus | reverse complement strand
GACTCTCGAGCTTCCTCTCCAGTGGAGACGGGTATGTGGGGAACTTCTTGAGTTGCAGCAAGGGTGTGAATGACCCTTTGGAATTTCCAGAGTTTAGGTGTGATTAGCCTGGAGACGCCTCAGGGGAAATGGGCCTCATCTCGCCTGGAGGGGAGAACCTCCTGGATTTTCTCGAGTTGCGGCAGGTGCTCTCGACTTACGACGGGGACCTCAGGGACGCCGCTCTGGTGGCCTCAGGAAAGGCCAGTACCCATGGCGAGTTGCTAGGGGCCCTCTCGGATTCCTTCCCCGTCGATGCCGGGGCCTAAGACCTTGTGTGGAGTCGGTGCCGGAACCTGAGGATTCTCTCCAGTGCTGACATGGATCTTGGGGTACTTCTGGAGTCTCCCCAGGGGAGCCAGTAGTCGTCTCGAGTGGGGCATGCACCTGCGCATTCCTCCGGAGGTGTAGCAGCGGTGTCATGCTCCCGTCGCGTGGATGAAGGGATCAGTGGCTTTCCCTCGAGGCTTCCTCAGGAAGCTTTCCCAAGAGGTTTTTCCACGAGGCTTTTCCACAGGTCTGTCCCAAGTGCCACTGTGGTGTGAGTCGATCCTCGCTTGAAAGTCAAGGCAGTGCAGGGAATACAGGTTTCCCTGGAAAGGACTGAGACATCTGGAGTACTCAGGGAACGGTGGCACGACCCTGGAGTTCCTCTCGCCTTTCCTGTGGAGAGCGCCTCCCCTTGAGATGCGTTCTGAACGTCGGGAATTCTTTCCCGAGCACCCAGGGAAAGGATCCCCCTCCTCTCGAGCTAGGAGGCGGAAACGGGGCTTCTCTGGATGTGGGCGGGACTCTCGTCCTTCCTCTCGAGTTGAGACGGGTATGTCGGCGAACTTCTTGAGTTGCAGCAAGGGTGTGAAGGACCCTTTGGAAGTTCCAGAGGTTAGGTGTGATTAGCCTCGAGACGCCTCAGCGGAAATGGGCCTCATCTCGTCTGGAGGGGAGAACCTCCTGGATTTTCTCGAGTTGCGGCAGGTGCTCTCGACTTACGACTGGGACCTCAGGGACCCGATCTGGTGGCCTCAGGAAAGGCCAGTCCCCTTGCGAGTTGCTCGGGGCCTCTCGGGATTCTTCTCCCGTCGATGCGGGGCCTGAGACCTTGTGTGGAGTCTGTGCCGGAACCAGAGGATTCCTCTCAAGTGCTGACATGGATCTTGGGTACTTCTGGAGTCTCCCAGGGGAGTCATTCCTCGTCGCGAGTGGGGACATGCACGTGGGTTTTCCTCCCGAGCTGTAGCAGCAGTGTCACGATTCCCTTCGCGTGGATGCAGGGATCTGTGGCTTTCCCTGGAGGCTTTCCCACGAGGCTTTCCCACGAGGCGTTTCCACATTGCTGTCCCGTGCCACCGTGGTATGAGTCGATTCTCGACTTGAAAGTCGAGGCAGTGCAGGGAAAACTGGTTTCCCTGTTATGGACTGAGCTTCTGGAGGACTCTGGAATGGTGGCACGACCCTGGAGTTCTTCTTGCCTTTCCTGTGGAGAGTGCCTCCTCCTGAGATGCGACGGGAACGCCGGGAATTCTTTCCCGACCACGCAGGGAATGAATCCCTCCTCTGGAACTATGAAGCGGAAACGGGGCTCCTCTGTATGTAAGTGGGACTCTCGTGCTTCTTCTCGATTGGAAACGGGTATGTCGAGGAAATTCTTGAGTTGCAGCAAGGGTGTGAAGGACCCTTTGGAAGTTCCAGAGGTTAGGGGTGATTAGCCTCGAGACGCCTCAGCGGAAATGGGCCTCATATCGCCTGAAGGGGAGAAACTCCTGAATTTTCTCGAGTTGCGGCAGGTACTTGGACTTAGACCGGGACCTCAGGGACCCGCTCTGGTGGCCTCAGGAAAGGCCAGTCGCCATGCAAGTGGCTCGCGGCCTCTCGGGATTCCTCTCCGTCGATGCCGGGGCCTAAGATCTTGTCTGGAGTGGGTGCCGGAACCTGAGGATTCCTCTCCAGTGCTGACATGGATCTTTGGGTACTTCTGGAGTCTCCCCAGGGGGGTCAGTCCTCATCTTGAGTGGGGGCATGCACGTTCGCTGTCCTCCCGAGTTGTAGCAGCAGTGTCACCATTCCCTTCGCGTGGATCAAGAGATCTGTGGCTTTCCCTCGAGGCTTTTCCACGAGGCTTTCCCACGAGGGTTTCCCACAGGGCTGTCCCACGAGCCACCGTGGTGTGAGTCGATCCTCGGCTTGAAATTCGAGGCAGTGCAGGGAAAACAGGTTTCCCTGGAAATGGACTGAGACATCTGGGTGACTCTGAGAAAGGTGGCGCGACCCTGGAGTTCCTCTTGCCTTTCCTGTGGAGAGCGCCTCCTCTTGAGATGCGACGGGAACGCCGGGAATTCTTTCCCGACCACGCAGGGAAAGGATCCCTCCTCTCGAGCTAGGAGGCGGGAAACGGGGCTCCTCTGGATGTGGGCGGAACTCTCGTGCTTCCTCTCGAGTGGAGACGTGTATGTCAGGGAACTTCCTGAGTTTCAGCAAGGGTGTGAAGGACCCTTTGCAAGTTCCAGAGGTTAGGTGTGACTAGCCTGGAGACGCCTCAGCGGAAATGGGCCTCATCTCGCCTGGAGGGGAGAACCTCCTGGATTTTCTCGAGTTGCGGCAGGTGCTCTCGACTTACGACGGGGACCCTGGGACCCGCACTGGTGGCCTCAGGAAAGGCCAGTCCCCATGCGAGTTGCACGGGGGCCTCTCGGGATTCCTCTTACGTCGATGCTGGGGCCTAAGACCTTGTGTGGAGTCAGTGCCACAACCTGAGGATTCCTCTCCAATGCTGACATGGATCTTGGGTACTTCTGGAGTCTCCCAGGGGAGTCAGTCCTCGTCTCGAGTGGGGGCATTCACGTGCGCTTTCCTCCCGAGCTGTAGCAGCAGTGTCGTGCTTCCCTTCGCATGGATCAAAGGATCAGGGGCTTTCCCTCGAGGCTTTCCCACGAGGCTTTCCCACGAGGCTTTCCCGGAGGCTTTCCACAGGGCTGTCCTACGTGCCACCGTGGTGTGAGTCGAGCCTCGGCTTGAAAGTCGAGGCAGTGCAGGGAAAACAGGTTTCCCTGGAATGGACTGAGACATCTGGGGTACTCTGGAATGTGGCACGACCTGGAGATCCTCTCGCCTTTCCTGTGGAGAGCGCCTCCTCTTGAGATGCGACGTTAATGCCGGGAATTCTTTCCTCACCACGCAGGGAAAGGATCACTCCTCTCGAGCTAGGAGGCGGAAACGGGGCTCCTCTGGATGAGGGCGGGACTCTCGTGCTTCCTCTCGAGTGGAGACGGGTATGTCGGGGAACTTCTTGAGTTGCAGCAAGGGTGTGAAGAACCCTTTGTAAGTTCCAGTGGTTAGGTGTGATTAGCCTCGAGACGCCTCAGCGAAAATGGGCCTCATTTCGCGTGGATGGGAGAACCTCCTAGATTTTCTCGAGTTGGGGCAGGTGCTCTCGACTTCCGACTGGGACCTCAGGGACCCACTCTGGTAGCCTCAGGAAAGGCCAGTCCCCATGCGAGTTGCTCGGGGGCTTCTCGGGATTCTTCTCCCTTCGATGCCGGGGCCTAAGATCTTGTGTGGAGTCGGTGCCGGAACCTGAGGATTCCTCTCCAGTGCTGACATGGATCTTGGGGTACTTCTGGAGTCTCCCCTGGGGAGTCAGTTCCGTCTCGAGTGGGGGCATGCACGTGCGCTTTCCTCCCGAGCTGTAGCTGCAGTGTCACCCTTCCTTCTCGTGTATCAAGGGATCTGTGCCTTTCCCTCGAGGCTTTCCATCAAAGCTTTCCCACGAGGGTTTCCCAAAGGGTCCCAAGAGGCTTTCCCACGAGGCTTTCCCACGACGCTTTCCCACAGGGCTGTCCCACGTGCCCCGTGGTGTGAGTCGATCCTCCTCTTGAAAGTCGAGGCAGTGCAGGGAAAACAGGTTTCCCTGGAATGGACTGAGACATCTGCGGGACTCTGGGAACGGTGGCACGACCCTGGAGTCCTCTCGCCTTTCCTGTGGAGAGCGCCTGCTCTTGAGATGCGACGGGAACGCCGGGAATTATTTCCGGAGCACGCAGGGAAAGGATCCTCCTCTCGAGCTAGGAGGCGGAAACGGGGCTCCTCTGGATGTAGGCGGGACTCTCGTGCTTCGTCTCGAGTGGAGACGGGTATGTCGGGGATCTTCTTGAGTTGCAGCAAGGGTGTAAAGGACCCTTTGGAAGTTCCAGAGGTTAGGTGTGGTTAGTCTCGAGATGCCTCAGCAGAAATGGGCCTCATGTCGCCTGGAATGGAGAGGCTCCTGGATATTTCCGAGTTTCAGCAGGTGCTCTCCTTGTGTGGATTCGGGGCCGGAAGCTGAGGATTCCTCTCCAGTGCTGACATGGATTTTGGGGTACTTCTGGAGTCTCCACAAGGGAGTCAGGCTAGTCTCGAGTGGGGCATGAGCGTGCCATTTCCTCCCATGGCTGTAGCAGCAGTGTCACGGTTCCCTTTGCGTGACCAAGGGATCTGTGGCTTTCCCTCGAGTCTTTCCCACGATGCTTTTCCCACAGGGCTGTCCCACGTGTCACGGTGGTGTGAGTCGATCCTCGGCGTGAAAGCCGAGGCAGTGCAGGGAAAACAGGTTCTGTGGAACGGACTGACACATCTGGGGGAGTCTTGAATGGTGGCACGACCCTGCAGTTCCTCTCCCCTTTCCTTTGGAGAGCGCCTCCCTTGAGATGCGATGGGAATGCGGGAATTCTTTTCCGACCAAGCAGGGAAAGGATCCCTCATCTCGAGGTACGAGCCGGAAACGGAGCTCCTCAGGATGTGGCCAGGACGATCGTGCTACCTCTTGAGTGGAGACGGGTGTGTCGGGGAACTTCTTGAGTTGCAGCTTGACTGTGAAAGACTCTTTGGAAGGTCCAGAGGTCACGTGTGATTAGCCTCGAGACACCTCAGTGGAAACTGGCCTCATCTCGCCTGCAGGGGAGAACCTCCTGTATTTTACCGAGTTTCGGCAGGTGCTCTCGACTTACGACGGGGACTTCAGGGACCCGCTCTCTGGTGGCCTTAGGAAAGGCCAGTCCCATGTGAGTTGCTCGGGGGCCTATCGGGATTCCTCTCCCGTCGATGCCGGGCCCTAAGACTTTGTGTGGAGTTAGTGCCGGACCCTGAGGATTCCTCTCCAGTGCTGACATTGATCTTGGGGTACTTCTGGAGTCTCCCAGTGGAGTCAGTCCTCGTCTCGAGTGGGGCATGCACGTGCGCTTTTCCCCGAGCTGTAGCTGCAGTGTCGCGCTTCCCTTCGCGTGGATCAAGGGATCTGTGGCTTCCCCTCGAGGCTTTCCCACGAGGCTTTCCCACAGGGCTGTCCCACGTACCACCGTGGTGTGAGTCCATCCTCAGCTTGAAAGTCGAGGCAGTGCAGGGAAAACAGGTTTCCCTGGAATGGACTGAGACATATGGGGGATTCTGGGAATGTTGGCAGGCGCCTGAAGTTGCTCTCCGCCTTTCCTGTGGAGAGGCGCCTCCTCTTGAGATGCGACGGGAACGGCCGGGAATTCTTTCCGGAACACGCAGGGAAAGGATCTCTCCTCTCGAGCAAGGAGGTGGAAATTGGCTCCTCTGGATGTGGGAGGGACTCTCGTGCTTCCTCTCAAGTGGAGACGGGTATGTCGGGGAACTTCTTGAGTTGCAGCAAGGGTGTGAAGGACCCTTTGGAAGTTCCAGATGTTAGGTGTGATTAGCCTCGAGAACGCCTCAGCGGAAAAGGGCCTCATCTCGTCTGGAGGGGAGAACCTCCTGGATTTTCTCGAGTTG
>NW_017204028.1:0-5803 GCF_001704415.2 Capra hircus | reverse complement strand
CATGTATTGTAATGATACCATTTCTGTCCTTTATCGAGCCCATCTTTGCATGAAATGTTCCCTTGGTATCTCTAATTTTCTTGAAGAGATCTCTAGTCTTTCCCATTCTGTTGTTTTCCTCTATTTCTTTGCATTGATCGCTGAAGAAGGCTTTCTTATCTCTTCTTGCTATTCTTTGGAACTCTGCATTCAGATGCTTATATCTTTCCTTTTCTCCTTTGCTTTTTTCTCTTCTTTTCACAGCTATTTGTAAGGCCTCCCCAGACAGCCATTTTGCTTTTTTGCATTTCTTTTCCATGGGGATGGTCTTGATCCCTGTCTCCTGTACAATGTCACGAACCTCATAGTTCATCAGGCACTCTATCTATCAGATCTAGTCCTTAAATCTATTTCTCACTTCCACTGTATAATCATAAGGGATTTGATTTAGGTCATACCTGAATGGTCTAGGTTTTCCCTACTTTCTTCAATTTAAGTCTGAATTTGGTAATAAGGAGTTCATGATCTGAGCCACAGTCAGCTCCTGGTCTTGTTTTTGTGACTGTATAGAGCTTCTCCATCTTTGGCTGCAAGAATCAATCTGATTTTTTGTTGACCATCTGGTGATGTCCATGTGTAGAGTCTTCTCTTGTGTTGTTGGAAGAGGGTGTTTATGACCAGTGCATTTTCTTGGCAAAACTCTATTAGTCTTTGCCCTGCTTCATTCTTTCCAAGGCCAAATTTGCCTGTTACTCCAGGTGTTTCTTGACTTCCTACTTTTGCATTCCAGTCCCTATAATGAAAAGGACATCTTTTTTGGGTGTTAGTTCTAAAAGGTCTTGTAGGTCTTCATAGAACCATTCAACTTCAGCTTCTTCAGCATTACTGGTTGGGCATAGACTTGGATTACTGTGATATTGAATGGTTTGCCTTGGAAATGAACAGAGATCATTCTGTCGTTTTTGAGATTGCATCCAAGTACTGCATTTCAGACTCTTTTGTTGACCATGATGGCTACTCCATTTCTTCTGAGGGATTCCTGCCCGCAGTAGTAGATATAATGGTCATCTGAGTTAAATTCACCCATTCCAGTCCATTTTAGTTCGCTGATTCCTAGAATGTCAACGTTCACTCTTGCCATCTCTTGTTTGACCACTTCCAATTTGCCTTGATTCATGGACCTGACATTCCAGGTTCCTATGCAATATTGCTCTTTACAGCATCAACCTTGCTTCTATCACCAGTCACATCCACAACTGGGTATTGTTTTTTTGGCTCCATCCCTTCATTCTTTCTGGAGTTATTTCTCCACTGATCTCCAGTAGCATATTGGCACCTACTGACCTGGGGAGTTCCTCTTTCAGTATCCTATCATTTTGCCTTTTCATACTGTTCATGGGGTTCTCAAAGGCAAGAATACTGAAGTGGTTTGCCATTCCCTTCTCCAGTGGACCACATTCTGTCAGACCTCTCCACCATGACCCCTGTCTTGGGTTGCCCCAGGCATGGCTTAGTTTCATTGAGTTAGACAAGGCTGTGGTCCTAGTGTGATTAGATTGACTAGTTTTCTGTGAGTATGGTTTCAGTGTGTCTGCCCTCTGATGCCCTCTTGCAACACCTACCATCTTACTTGGGTTTCTCTTACCTTGGGCGTGGGTATCTCTTCATGGCTGCTCCAGCAAAGCGCAGCCGCTGCTCCTTACCTTGGATGAGGGTATCTCCTCACTGCTGCCCTTCCTGACTTCAACGTGGGATAGCTCCTCTAGGCCTCCTAATGCAGCCACAAAATCGGAAGCTCCTCTAAAAAACAAAAAAGTTATCAATGCAAAGAAATAGAGGAAAGAACAGAACGGGAAAGACTAGAGATCTCTTCAAGAAAATTAGAGTACCAAGGGAACATTTCATGCAAAGATGGGCGATAAAGGACAAAAATGGTATGGACCTAACAGAAGCAGAAGATATTAAGAAGAGGTGGCAAGAATACACAGAAGAACTGTACAAAAAGATCTTCACACCCAGATAATCACGATGGTGTGATCACTCATCTAGAGCCAGACATCCTGGAATGTGAAGTCAAGTGGCCCTTAGAAAGCATCACTATGAACAAAGCTAGTGGAGGTGATGGAATTCCAGTTGAGCTATTTCAAATCCTGAAAGATGATGCTGTGAAAGTGCTGCACTCAATATGCCAGCAAATTTGGAAAACTCAGCAGTGGCCACAGGACTGGAAAAGGTCAGTTTTCATTCCAATCCCAAAGAAAGGCAATGCCAAAGAATGCTCAAACTACCGCACAATTGCACTCATCTCACATGCTAGTAAAGTAATGCTCAAAATTCTCCAAGCCAGGCTTCAGCAATATGTGAACTGAACTTCCTGATGTTCAAGCTGGTTTTAGAAAAGGCAGAGAAACCAGAGATCAAATTGCCAACATCCCTGGATCATGGAAAAAGCAAAGAGTTCCAGAAAAAACATCTATTTCTGCTTTATTGACTATGCCAAAGCCTTTGACTGTGTGGATCACAATAAACTGTGGAAAATTCTGAAAGAGATGGGAATACCAGACCACTGACCTGCCTCTTGAAATCTGTATGCAGGTCAGGAAGCAACAGTTAGAACTGGACATGGAACAACAGACTGGTTCCAAATAGGAAAAGGAGTACGTCAAGGCTGTATATTGTCACCCTGCTTATTTAACTTCTATGCAGAGTACATCATGAGAAACGCTGGGCTGGAAGAAGCACAAGCTGGAATCAAGATTGCCGGAGAAATATCAATAACCTCAGATATGCAGATGACACCACCCTTATGGCAGAAAGTGAAGAGGAACTAAAAAGCCTCTTGATGAAAGTGAAAGAGGAGAGTGAAAAAGTTGGCTTAAAGCTCAACATTCAGAAAATGAAGATCATGGCATCTGGTCCCATCACTTCATGGGAAATAGATGGGAAACAGTGAAAACAGTGTCAGACTTTATTTTTTTGGGCTCCAAAATCACTGCAGATGGTGACTGCAGCCATGAAATTAAAAGACGCTTATTCCTTGAAAGAAAAGTTATGACCAACCTAGATAGCATATTCAAAAGCAGAGACATTACTTTGCGATAAGGTCTGTCTAGTCAAGGCTATGGTTTTTCCGTGTCATGTATGGATGTGAGAGTTGGACTGTGAAGAAGGCTGAGCACTGAAGAATGATGCTTTTGAACTGTGTGTTGGAGAAGACTCTTGAGAGTCCCTTGGACTGCAAGGAGATCCAACCAGTCCATTCTGAAGGAGATCAGCCTGGATTTCTTTGGAAGGAATGATGCTAAAGCTGAAACTCCAACTTTTGGCCACCTGATGTGAAGAGTTGACTCATTGGAAAAGACTCTGATGCTGGGAGGGATTGGGGCAGGAGAAGAAGGGGACGACGAGGATGAGATGGCTGGATGGCATCACTGACTCGATGGACGTGAGTCTGAGTGAACTCCGGGAGTTGGTGATGGACAGGGAAGGCCTGGCGTGCTGCGATTCATGGGGTCTCAATGAGTTGGATTCGACTGAGCAACTGAACTGCACTGAACTGATTATAATGATCAGGTTTCCTTTCACCCTCACCCTTTTTCTCTTAGTGTGGTTATTATTATTATTATTTTTTTTTATGAAGCAACTCTGTTCCTGACATAAATCACATTTGGTCATGCATAGGCCTTTTAATAAGCCATCAGTTTCAGTTTGCTAATTGCTTGTTTTTTTGTTTTTTCCTTTTGGTCTGCATTCATAAAACGTAATTTTATTTATTTTTGTGATTCCTTTTCTGGCTTTATTATCAAGGTAACATTAGCTTCATAAAATGCATTGAGAAATATTCTCTTTATATCTTTAGGGATTTTTAGAGTATGACTAATTATTCTTTAACTATTTGGTAGAATTCAAGAATGAAGCCATCTGGTTCTGGACTTTATTGGTAATTTTCTAAATTAGTGTTTAATCTCTTCTTGTAGGTCTGTTGAAATTTTCTATTTCTTCTTGGTCAGTTTTTTGTAATTTATGTGTTTCTAGGAATTTTTTTTCATTTCATCTGAATTATCTAATTTGTTGAACCACTGTGAATATTATACTTCTATAATCCTTTAAAATTTTCTAATGCTATTAGTACGTCACTTCCTTACTTTCAATTCTGATTTTATCTGCATATGCCTTTTTAATTTCAGACAGGTTAACTAATGTTTTATTATCTTGATTGATTTTTCTCCTGAAAATAGTCACTTGGTATCATTATTTCTATTTTCCTATTTTTCATTTTCTTTATATCTACTTTAATGTTTATTATTTTCTTCCTTATATTGTCTGGGTTTAATTTCCCCTCTATTTATAATTTTAAAAGGAAAGTTTTAGTTTATTAATTTAGCATCATTATTCTACCATAACATTGGAATTTACAGCTTTAAATTTCCATTTAAGACTGCTTTCAGCTACATCTAATAAGATTTGGTATGTTATTTTTGTTTGTTTGTTTTATTTCATCTTGATATATGTTCTACTTTTTTCTTGTGATTTATTTCTTGCTCCATTGATTATTTAGAAATATGCTGTTTAATTCTCCTGATACAAGTGAATAATTCAAATTTTCTTCTATTATTCATTTCTAATTTAACCAGATTGTTGTCAGAGGAGATACTTTGTGTTATTTAAATTCTTAAACTTGGTGAGGCTTGATTTGTGGCAAATGATATGGTTTGTCCTGGAGAATATTCACTTGTAACTGAGAAGAATGTGTCATATGCTGTTTGTGAAACAGTCAGTAGATGTCCATTAAGTTATGCAGTTTGTAGTGTTGTTCATGTTTTCCTGTGTCTGTATTGATCTGCAGCTTAGGTATTTTGACCATAAATGAAAATGGGATGGTTAAAACTCCAACTATTATTGTTGAATCCATGTGTGCTCAACCGCTCAGTTTGCATCTGACTCATTGTGACCCATGCACTATAGCCTGCCAACTCCTCTGTCCATACAACTTTCCAGGCAAGAATACTAGAGCAGATTGCATTTCCTACTCCAAGGGATCTTCCCAATCCAAGGATCAAACCTGCATCTCCTGCATCTTCTGCATTGGCAGATTTTTTTACACTTCAGCCACCTGAAAAGTCCATTATTGTTGAATTGCATGCTTGCATGCTGTTGCTTCAGTCCATGTCTGAGTCTTTGTGACCCTATGGACTGTAACGCACCCAGGCTTCCCTGTTCATAGGGGTCTCCAGGCAAGAATACTGAAATGAATTGCCATGCTTTCCTCCAGGGGATCTTCCCAACCCCAAGGATTGAACTGTATCTCCTGTGTCCCTTGCTTTTCAGGCAGATTCTTTATCCACTGAGCTACCTGGGAAGTCCTATTTTTGATTAGCCTATTCTATTTTTTCTGTGGTTTACATCTTTTGCTTCATGTTTTGACTCTGTCTTTAGATGTATTTTTTTTTTTAATTTTAAAATCTTTAATTCTTACATGCGTTCCCAAACATGAACCCCCCTCCCCCCCTCCCCACAATATTTTTTTTTGTATCTTCCTGATGAATCAGTCCTCTTTTAATTTTAAAATATCCTTTATCTGTAGTAGTATTTTCTGACTTTATAGTCTATTTTCTGATAATAAGATTGCCACACAGTTCTTTTTGGGTAAAAAATCAAGAACATATATTTAAATTTGAGAGAACCAGCAATATATTAAAATAAAATAAAAATAAAACAGGGAAATTTATGAATACTATACATTAAACACATAAATAATATTTTAACAAATATGTTGGCAGGAAAGGAGGGACATAAGAAAGAAAAAATACTATGCATGGCAAAT
>NW_017204027.1:0-5803 GCF_001704415.2 Capra hircus | reverse complement strand
ACAGGTCAGGGTGGTCTGGTTATTCCATCTCTTTCAGAATTTTTCCAGTTATTGTGATCCACACAGTCAAAGGCTTTGGCATAGTCAATAAAGCAGAATAGATGTCTTTTTTTCTGGAACTCTCTTGCTTTTTCAATGATCCATGGATGTTTGCAGTTTGATCTCTGGTTTCTCTGCATTTTTTTAAATCCCTCTTGAACATTTTGGAAGTTCACAGTTCATGTGAACTTGGAGAATTTTGAGCATTACTTTACTAGTGTGTGAGATGAGTGCAATTGTGCAGCAGCTTGAATATTCTTTGTCATTGCCTTCTTTGGATTGGAATGAAAACTGACCTAATGACTAGGGTGTTTCAATTGCATATGCTGAAAGAACTGGCTGTGCAGTTTTGAAGAAAAAAAAATCATTTTAACCCATTTTCTCTGAAGTGCCAAGGCATATCATGGCCATCCCTGAATCATAAAGTCACCTTTTCTTTATGTAGTCATAGTTTCATGCCTAAATTATAGGCCAAACTCATGCTCAAATGGACTCTGATGTCAGGGGCAGATCAACTAATAAAAAGCTTGGATTGTCCCTCTGGAGGAAAGTGAGATCTTGGTCCCACAAGAAGAATCTGAAGGGTTAAGGGAACTTGCAAGAGTGGGGAAAGCTTAGTCCATCCTACATGTACCAAAATCTTAAATAAGGCTTATTTACTTTACCGAAGTAAAAAAACAGATGATGAAAACAATTATAAATCAATGAAAGGTAAAGAAACTCATAGTCTGTTATCAAAAATTGCATTCTAAGAAAACTTTTGTTCTCTTAACCTAGAGAGGAGACTAAATTCCATCTGGTACCAGCTTACCAGAAGACAAACAAACAAACAAACAAATTATCGGTAAGCTTAAAAAAAAGTATATTCCATATATCTTGAAGTAGCAGTATTTCTGCAAAGGCATCAGTGTGAAACCATAGAGGACATGGTTAAAACCTGATTAAATAGAAATTGACAATGTAATCTGGTCACTGCTGCGACTTGAAATGCTTTAATATGATAACTGGAATTATAACTGACAGCATTTGACCAGGACATATCAGATTTTCACGGATGTCACATAATTTCTAGGATATCTATATTAGGAACTGAAGGAATCTTTGAACCTAGGAAAGAAAACAACAGTCTCAAAGGCCCTTGCTGAATCATCTATCAGCAAGGAATGTCTTTGCAAGGATCGCAAAGTGAAGGGAAAATACACCGACCTGCCTCTGCAACTTCGGTCCTCTGAGCAGATCTGGAGGTCTCCCTTTGTATAAGCTAACCTGTTCCTTCCAAATAGAGGTTTGCAACACAAAACAAGTGGCCGCCTATTCTTCCCCGAAGGAGGCTCTCTTTCCCCACATCCTGCGAACTCCCTTTCCCAGCCTCCTGGAAAAGCGCTTTCTTGCAGTTCCTTTCAGAAAATCCTATGGACGGAGAAGCCTGGGTAGGCTGCAGTCCGTGGGTCGCTGAGGGTCGGACACGACTGAGCGACTGCACTTTCATTTTCACTTTCATGCATTGGAGAAGGCAATGGCAACCCACTTACTGTTCTTGCCTGGAGAATCCCAGGGACGGGGAGCCTAGTGGGGGCTACCGTCTATGGCGTCGCACAGAGTCGAACACGACTGAAGCAACTTAACAGCAGCAGCAGCAGCAGCAGTTCCTTTCTTAGGGGCAGTTATCCCTGAGATTGGGACCTGGAAAGGCAGAGCCACCTCCACACACACGTCTTTTTTTGTCTCCTTTCCTCTGGAGGAGAGCTCTAGTGAGCCTAGGTCTGTCAGGAAAATTCTTGGCTTTGACAGGATCACACCCGGTGTGTGAACCTGCATACCTGACCTAGGGGCCACAGGGCACCTGTTTTGCTCGAGTGGGTCCTGGAGGGGTGCAGCATAGCAAGAGCTTAAAAATCCATCCAATTTGTCTTTTTTTTTTTTTACCTCAGAGAGAACGAGTTTGCTCCACCTCCACCCTTTGGCAGTGTGGAGGGAAGAGGGTACCACCCTCTCCCAAAGGGGACATAGGGCCTACCAGGAGAGAAAGGCCCCTTGAGGAGCTGAGCCCAGGTAGGCAGCCAGTGATGTCAAGCACACTCCCGCTGCTTGCTTCTTCATGGGCACTCCCACGATCTGCTAGGAATGTCTTTGCAAGGATCTCAAAGGGAAGGGAAGATACATGGCCCTGTCTCTGGAACTTCAGTCCTCTGAGCAGATCTGGAGGTCTTGAGTTGTATAAGCAAACCTGTTCCTTCCAAATAGAGGCTTGCAAACACACCCCCGGTGGTTGCCTCTTCTTCCCCGAAGAAGTCTTTCTTTCCCCACATGCTGCGAACTCCCTGTCCCAACCTCCAAGAATAGCGCTTCTTGCCATTCCTTTCTTAGAGGCAGTTATCTCTGAGCCTGGGGCCGTAGGGAGTAGCCCCACACTCACAGGGAAAGGCAAAGACTCCTCCATACATCTCCTCTATCCCCTTTGCTCCGGAGGAGAGCTCTAGTGAGCCTAGGTCTTTCAGGAAAATTCTTGGCTTGGACAGGATCTCACCCTGTTTGTGAAGCTGCATACCCAACCAGGGCCACAGAGCACCTGTTTCAGTAAAGTGGGCCCTGAAAGGGTGCAGCCTAGCAAGAGCTTGAAAATCCATTCAATTGCTGTTTTTGTACCTCTGACAGAGCGAGCTTGGCTCCACCCTTTGGCAGTGAGGAGAAAAGAGGCATGACACCCTCCCCAAGGGGACATGGGGCCTACTTCGAGAGGAAGCTGCAACTCGAGAAAATCCAGGAGGTTCTCCCCTCCAGGCGAGATGAGGCCCATTTCCGCTGAGGCGTCTCGAGGCTAACCACAACTAACCTCTGGAACTTCGAAAGGGTCCTTCACACCCTTGCTGCAAGTCAAGAAGTTCTCCGACATACCCATCTCCACTCGAGAGGAAGGACGAGGTCCCACCCACATCCAGCGGAGCCCCGTTTCCGCCTCGTAGCTCGAGAAGAGGGATCCTTTCCCTTCATCGTCGGGAAAGAATTCCCGGCTTCCCGTCGCATCTCAAGAGGAGGCACTCTCCACAGGAAAGGCGAGAGGAACTCCAGGGCCTTGCCAGCATTCCAAGAGTCCCCCAGATGTCTCCGTCCATTCCAGAAGAACCTGCTTTCCCTTCACTGCCTCGACGTTCACGCGAGATAGACTCACACCACCGTGACATGTGGGACAGCCCTGTTCGAAAGCCTCATGGGAAAGCCTTGATGCAAAGCGACTGATCCCTTGAACCACATGTCGGCACGCGTGACACTGCTGCTACAGCTTGTGAGGAAATCGCAGGTGCATGCCCCCACACGAGATGAGGACTGACTCCCCTGGTGAGACTCCAGAAGTATGGAAAGATTCATGTCAGCACTGGAGAGGCATCCTCAGGGTCTGGCCCCGACTCCACACATGGTCTTAGGCACCGGCATCGATGGAGAGGAATCCCTATAGGCCCCATGGTAACTCGCATGGGACTGGCCTTTCCTGAGGCCACCAGAGCGAGTCCCTGAGGTCCCCGTTGTAACTCGAGAGCACCTACCACAACTCGGTAAAATCCAGGAGGTTCTCCCCTCCAGGCGAGATGAGGCCCATTTCCGCTGAGGCGTCTCGAAGCTAATCACACCTAACCTCTGGAACTTCCAAAGGGTCCTTCACACCCTTGCTGCAACTCAAGAAGTTCCCCGACATACCCGTCTCCACTCGAGAGGAAGCACGAGAGTCCCGCCCACATCCAGAGGAGCCCCTTTTCTCCCTCATAGCTCGAGACGAGGGATCCTTTCACTGTGTGTCGGGAAAGAATTCCTGGGGTTCCCGTCGCATCTCCAGAGGAGGCGCTCTCCACAGGAAAGGCGAGAGGAACTCCAGGGTCGTGCCACCATTCCCAGAGTCCCCCAGATATCTCAGTCCATTCCAGGGAAACCTGTTTCCCTGCACTGCCTCGACTTTCAAGCCGAGGATCGACTCACACCACGGTGGCACGTGGGACAGCCCTGTGGAAAGCCTCGTGGGAAAACCTCGTGGGAAATCCTCGAGGGAAAGCCACAGATCCCTTGATCCACACCAAGGGAAGCGTGACACTGCTGCTACAGCTCCGGAGGAAAGCGCACGTGCATGCCACCACTGGAGACGAGGACTGACTTCCCTGTGGAGACTCCAGAAGTCCCTCAAGATCCTTGTCAGCACTGGAGAGGAATCCTGAGCTTCCGGCACCATCTCCACACAATGTCTTAGGCCCTGGCATCGACGGAGAGGAATCCTGAGAGGCCCCGAGCAATTCGCATGGGGACTGGTCTTTCCTGAGGTCACCAGAGCAGGTCCCTGAGGTCCCGGTCGTAAGTTGTGAGCACCTGACTCTGGAGAAAATCCAGGAGGTTCTCCCCTCCAGGCGAGATGAGGCCCATTTCCGCTGAGGCGTCTTGGGGCTAATCACACCTAACATCTGGAACTTCCAAAGCGTCGTTCACACCCTCGCTGCAACTCAAGAAGTTCCCCGACATACCCGTCTCCACTCGAGAGGAAGCACAGGAGTCCTGCCCACATCCAGATGAGCCCCGTTTCCGCCTCATAGCTCGAGAGGTGGGATGCTTTCGCTGCCGTGGTTGGGAAAGAATTCCCGGCGTTCCCGTCGCATCTCAAGAGGAGGCGCTCTCCTCAGGAAAGGCGAGAGGAACTCCAGCGTCGTGCCACCATTCCCACAGTCCCCCAGATGTCTCAGTCCATTCCAGGGAAAACTGTTTTCCCTGCACTGCCTCGACTTTCAAGCCGAGGATAGACTCTCACCACGGTGGCACGTGGGACAGCCCTGTGGGAAAGCCTCGTGGGAAAGCATCGAGGGAAAGCCACTGCTCCCTTGATCCACGTGAAGGGAAGCGTAACACTCCTGCAGGAGCTCGCGGAGGAAAGCGCACGTTCCTGCCCCACTCGAGTCGAGGTCTGACTCCCCTGGGGAGACTCCAGAAGTACCCCAAGATCCATGTCAGCACTGGAGAGGAATCCTCAGGTTCCGGCATCGACTCCACACAAGTCTTAGGCCCCGGCATTGACGGGAGAGGAATCCCGAAAGGCTCTCTTGCAACTCCCATGGGCACTGGCCTTTCCTGAGGCCACCAGAGCGGGTCCCTGAGGTCCCTGTCGTAACTCGAGAGACCCTGCCCAACTCTAGAAAATCCAGGAGGTTCTCCCCTCCAGGCGAGATGAGGCCCATTTCCTCGGAGGCATCTGGAGGCTCATCACACCTAAACTCTGGAAATTCAAAAGGGTCCTTGCTGCAACTCAAGAAGTTCCCCGACATACCCGTCTCCACTCGAGAGGAAGCACGAGGGTCCCGCCCACATCCAGAGGAGACGCCGTTTTGGTATCGAAGCTCGACATGAGGGATCCTTTCCCTGCTTGGTCAGGAAATAATACCCGCCATTCCGCTCGCATTTCAAGGGGAAGCGCTCTCCACAGGAAAGGCGAGAGGAACTCCAGGGTCGTGCCACCATTCACAGAGTCGCCCAGATGTCTCAGTCCATTCCAGAGTAAACTGTTTTTCCTGCACTGCCTCGAATTTCACGGCGAGGATCGACTCACACCACGGTGGCACGTGGGATAGCCCTGTCGGAAAGCCTCGTGGGAAATCCTCTTGGGAAAGCCTCGAGGGAAAGCCACAGATCCCTTGATCCACGCCAAGGAAGGGTGACACTGCTGCTACAGCTCGGAGGAAAGCGCTCGTGCATGCCAAGACTGAAGACGAGGACTGACTTCCCTGAGGAGACTCCA
>NW_017204026.1:0-5803 GCF_001704415.2 Capra hircus | reverse complement strand
CCTCCTGGATTATCTTGAGTTGGAGCAGGTGCTCTCGTCTTAGATGGGGACCTCAGGGACCCGCTCCTGTGGCCTCAGAAAAGGCCAGTGCCCATGGGAGTTGCTAGGGGGCCTCTCAGGATTCCTCTCACGTCGATGCCGGGGCCTAAGACCTTTGTGTGGAGAGCCGAGCGGAGGCGGCGGGAGCGTTTCGGTTCTCAGTGCCTGGGGCACCGGTGTGTGTGTGAGGCTGCGGCGGAGCCTCTACACTGAAGGTGCGAGAGGTTGGCAGCTTCGATTGAAGCACATCGAGCGGCGACAGCAGTGAAAGTCATGAGCGACAGCGGCGAGGAGAACTACGGCGAGGGGGAATCCCGTTCTGCTTCCAGAAGCGGAAGTGCTCATGGATCTGGGAAATCTGCAAGTCATACCCCTGCAAGGTCTCGCTCCAAGGAAGATTCCAGGCGTTCCAGATCAAAGTCCAGGTCCAGATCGGAATCTAGGTCTAGATCCAGAAGAAGTTCTCGGAGGCATTATACAAGGTCACGATCTCGGTCCCGGTCCCATAGAAGATCTCGTAGCAGATCTTACAGCAGAGATTATCGAAGACGGCATAGCCACAGTCATTCTCCCATGTCTACTCGCTGGCGTCATGTTTGGGAATCGGGCAAATCCTGATCCTAACTGTTGTCTTGGAGTATTTGGATTGAGCTTGTATACTACAGAAAGAGATCTAAGAGAAATGTTCTCTAAATATGGCCCAATTGCTGATGTATCTATTGTATATGACCAGCAGTCTAGACGTTCAAGAGGATTTGCCTTTGTATACTTTGAAAATGTAGATGATGCCAAGGAAGCAAAAGAGCGTGCCAATGGAATGGAGCTTGATGGATGTAGGATCAGAGTTGACTTCTCCATAACGAAAAGACCACATACTCCAACAGCAGGAATTTACATGGGGAGACCTACCTATGGCAGCTCACGCCGTCGAGATTACTATGACAGAGGATATGATCGAGGCTATGATGATCGGGACTATTACAGCAGATCGTACAGAGGAGGAGGAGGAGGAGGAGGAGGATGGAGAGCTGCTCAAGACAGGGATCAGAAATACAGAAGACGTCACCTTCTCCCTACTATAGTCGTGGAGGATACAGATCACGTTCCAGATCTCGATCATACTCACCTCATCGCTATTAAAGCATGAAGATGAAGACTTTCTGAAACCTGCCCTAGAGTTGGGATATTGTTTGTGGACAATATTTTTTATTGTCTCCTGTTTAAAAAGTGAACAGTGCCTGGTGAAGTTAGGTGACTTTTACACCTTTTATGATGACTACTTTTGGTGGAGTTGAAATGCTGTTTTCATTCTGCATTTGTGTAGTTCGGTGCTTTGTTCAAAGTTAAGTGTTTTCAGAAAAGTATGTTTTACATGTATTTTTTTTACAGTCTAAAATTTTGACTGCTGAGAAGTTTCTATTGTACAGAACTTCATTTAAATGGTTTTTTCTACTGAATACAGGGTATTCTGAAGATTGAAGCCTGTGTGTAAAATGCTACCAAATGGCAAAAAGCAACAATAACGTTTGGTTTTTACTTTTCTTTCTAACATATCAATGCTTAGGAGAACTGTTCTGATTAGATTGTCAGTAGTAATTAAAGAAAAAAATGCCCGTTTTCCTCGAGTCCATGAAACATACCATACTTAATATACCTGCAGTTAAGTGATAAAATTACGCTCTGTAACTCTATACTGCTAGTGTTAAAAACTAAAGATCTTTCAATACAGCAAATGCTTAATGCTTATATAAATGTGACTTTGACAGCCTTTATGTAATCTGTATTATACATAGCAGGGAATAAGATGAGTTGCACAATGTATGCCTTAAAAAGGCTATTTCTTAAAGCTGTTAGAAGGGGATAATGGTATTTCAATTAGTAATCAGCAAGTGAAAATAATATTCCACCACAAATGTACTCTTGTTCTTCTAGCTTTTAAGACTATATGGAAAAACTGGGTGGTTCAGAGTTTTGAGAAAAAAGAAGGGAACACTACACCTGTGTTGTGGATGATCTGAAGACTTTGCCTGTTCATTTTTTAAATACTAATTTCAGGTTCTTTGCTTACCAAAGGAGGCCCAATTTCACTCAAAAATTTTGAGAACTGTGTTTAAATAAATGCAAGAGAAAGAGTAAAAAAGGAAAGAAAAAAAAAAGACCTTGCGAGGAGTTGGGCAGGAACCTGAGGATTCCTCTACAGTGCTGACATGGATCTTGGGGTAGCTCTGGAGCCCCCCCAGGGAAGTCAGTCTTCGTCTCGAATGGGGGCATGCACGTGCGCTTTCCTCCCGAGCTGTAGCAGCAGTGTCACGCTTCCGGTCGCGTGGATCAAGTGATCTGTGGCTTTTCCTCCAGGCTTTACCACGAGGCTATCCCAGAGGGCTGTCCCACATGCCGCCGAGGTGTGAGTCGAACCTCGGCGTGAAAGTCGAGGCAGTGCAGGGAAAACAGGTTCCTCTGGAATGGACTGAGACATCTAGGGGACTCTTGGAATGGTGGCACGACTCTGGAGTTCCTCTCGCATTTCCTGTGGAGAGCGCCTCCACTTGAGATGCGACGGGAACGCCGGGAATTCTTTCCGACGAAGCAGGGAAAGGATCCCACATCTCGAGCTACGAGGCGGAAAGGGCTCCTCTGGATGTGGGCGGACCCTCGTGCTTCCTATCGAGAGGAGACGGGTATGTCAGGGAACTTCTTGAGTGGCAGCAAGGGTGTGAAGGACCCTTTGGAAGTTCAGAGGTTAGGTGTGATTAGCCTCCAGACGCTTCAGCGGAAATGGGCCTCATCTCGCCTGGAGGGGGAACCTCCTGGATTTTCTCGAGTTGCGGCAGTGCTCTCGACTTACGACGGGGACCTCAGGGACCCGCTCTGGTGGCCTCAGGAAAGGCCAGTCCACATGCGAGTTGCTCGGGGCCTCTCGGGATTCCTCTACCATCGAGGCCGGGGCCTAAGACCTTGTGTGGAGTCGGTGCCGGAACCTGAGGATTCTTTCTGCAGTGCTGACATGGATCTTGGGGTACTTCTGGAGTCTCCCCAGGGGAGTCAGTCCTCGTTTGAGTGGGCGCATGCACGTGCGCTTACCTCCGGAGCTGTGGCAGCAGTGTCATGCTTCCCTTCGCCTGGATCAAGGGATCTGTGGCTTTCCCACGAGGCTTTCCCACAGGGCTATCCCACGTGCCACCGTGGTGTGAGTCGATCGATGGCTTGAAAGTCAACGCAGTGCAAGGAAAACAGGTTTCCCTGGAATGGACTGAGACATCTGGCGAATCTGGGAATGGTGGCACGACCCTGGACTTCCTCTCGACTTTCCTGTGGAGAGCGGCCTCCTCTTGAGATGCGACGGAACGCGGGAATTCTTTCCGACCACTCAGGGAAAAGGATCCCTTCTCTCGAGCTAGGAGGCGGAAACGGTGCTCCTCTGTATGTGGGCGGGACTCTCGTGCTTCCTCTCGAGTGGAGACGGCTATGTCGGGAAATTCTGGATTTGCAGCAAGGGTGTAAAGGACCCTTTGGAAGTTCCAGAGGTTAGGTGTGATTAGCCTCGAGACGCCTCAGTGGAAATGGTCCTCATGTTGCCAGGAGGGGAGAGAACCGCCTGGATTTTCTCGAGTTGGGCAGGTGCTCTCGACTTTCGACGGGGACCTCAGGGACCCGCTCTGGTGGCCTCAGGAAAGGCCAGTCCCTATGCGAGTTGCTCGGGGGCCTCTGGGGATTCCTCTCCCATCGATGCCAGGGACTAGACCTTGTGTGGAGTCGGTGCCGGAACTTGAGCATTCCTCTGCAGTGCTGACATGGATCTTGGGTACTTCTGAAGTCTCCCCAGGGGAGTCAGTCCTCGTCTCGAGTGGGGGCATGCTCGTGCGCTTTCCTCCCGAGGTGTAGCAGCATTGTCACGCTTCCGCGAGTGATCAAGGGATCTGTGTCTTTTTCCTTGAGGCTTTCCCTCGAGGCTTTCCCACGAGGCTTTCCCACAGGGCTGTCCCACGTGCCACCGTGGTGTGAGTTGATCCTCTGCTGAAAGTCGAGACAGTGGCAGGGAAAACAGGTTTTCCCTTGAATGGACTTAGACATCTGGGGAACTCTGGGAATGGTGGCAACGACCTGGAGTTCCTCTCGCCTTTCCTGTGGAGAGCGTCCTCTTTAGATGGGACGGGAACCCGGGAATTCTTTCCGGACCACGCAGGGAAAGGATGCATCCTCTCGGAGCTATGAGGCAGAAACGGGGCTCCTCTGGATGTGGGCGGGACTGTCGTGCTTCCTCTCCAGTGGAGACGGTTATGTCGGGGAACTTTTGAGTTGCAGCAAGGGTGTGAAGGACCCTTTGGAAGTTCCAGAGGTTAGGTGTGATTAACCTCGAGACGCCTCAGCAGAAAAGGGCCTCATCTCGCCTGGAGGGGAGACTCCTGGATTTTCTCGAGGTGCGGCAGGTGCTGTCGACTTACGACGGGGACCCTCAGGGACCCGCTCTGGTGGCCTGAGTAAAGGCCAGTCCCCATTCGAGATGTTTGGGGCCGCTCGAATTCCTCTACCGTCGATGCCGGGCCTAAGACTTTGAGTGGAGTCGGTGACGCAACCTGAGGATTCCTCTCCACTGCTGACATGGATCTTGGGGTACTTCTAGTGTCTCCCCAGGGGAGTCAGTCCTCGTCTCGAGTGGCGGCATGCAGTTCGATTCCCTCCCAGCTGTAACAGCAGTGTCACGCTTCCCGTCGAGTGGATCAAGGGATCAGTGTCTTTCCCTTGAGGCTATCACATGAGGCTTTCCCAGGAGGCTTTCCCACAGGGCTGTCCCACGTGCCACCGTGGTGTGAGTCGATCCTCGGCATGAAATCGAGGCAGTGCAGGGAAAACAGTATTCCTGGAATGGACTGAGACATCTGGGGACTCTGGGAATGGTGGCACGATCTTGAGTTCCTCTCGCCTTTCCTGAGGAGACCGCCTCCTCATGAGATGCGACGGGAATGCAGGCAATTCTTTCCCAACCACGCAGGGAAAGGATCCATCCTCTCGAGCTAAGAGGCATAAACGGTGCTCCTCTGGATGTGGGCGGGACTCTCGTGCTTCCTCTCCAGTGGAGACGGTTATGTCGGGGAACTTCTTGAGTTGCAGCAAGGGTGTGAAGGACCCTTTGGAAGTTCCAGAGGTTAGGTGTGATTAACCTCGAGACGCCTCAGTGGAAATGGGCCTCATCTCGCCTGGAGGGGAGAACCTCCTGGATTTTTCGAGTTGGGCAGGTGCTCTCGACTTACGAAAGGGACCTCAGGGACCCGTTCTGGTGGCCTCAGCAAAGGCCGGTCCCCATGCGAGATGCTTGGGGCTTCTCGTTATTCCTCTACCTTCGATGTCGGGGCCTAAGACCTTGTGTGGAGTTGGTGCCGAAATCTGAGGATTCATCTGCAGTGCTGACATGGATCTTGGGGTACTTCAGGAGTCTCCCCAGGGGAGTCAGTGCTCGTCTCGAGTGTGGGCATGCAGTTCGATACCTCCCGAGCTGTAGCAGCAGTGTCACGCTTCCCGTCGAGTAGATCAAGGGATCTGTGGCTTTCCCTCGAGGCTTTCCCACGAGGCTTTCCCACAGGACTGTCCCACGTGCCACCGTGGTGTGAGTCGATCCTCGCTTGAAAGTCGAGGCAGTGCAAGGAAAACAGTTTTTCCCTGGAATGGACTGAGACATCTGGGGAATCTGGGAATGGTGGCACGACCCTGGAGTTCCTCTCGCCTTTTCCTGTGGAGAGTGCCTCCACTTCAGATGTGACGGGAACGC
>NW_017204025.1:0-5804 GCF_001704415.2 Capra hircus | reverse complement strand
TGTGGGACAGGGCCTGTGACTCAGGAGAGTGTCGGATCGAGCGGTGGGACCTAGAGTGTGGGACCGAATGCTATGACCTGGGACCTGGGACCGCAGGGACCAGGGGTGTGGCTTCGGGGTATGGCACTGGCCGCTGTTGCCAGAAGTATATGGAGGCCTCGAGGGGAGCCATCAGGAGGCTTTCTAAACTAACCCTCAACTGACTTCAGACCAGAAGATCTTACTTCTCCTCCGGGCCTACGAACAGAACAACCACAGCCTCGTCAACTTCAGGTGGTGCCGGGCTGGCGATTTCAAGCAGCAGACCCTGAAGCCCCCACAGGGTGCTACACAACCGGGCCGGCCTCGGGTGGTAAACCCGTGCAGGGGGGCTCCTCCACTCGCTCTGCAGCGCGCCAGCGGGCCTGCTCTGCCCTCTGCCCATGAGGACGGCCCTGATGGATGGGCCTGTGTGCGCTGGGCGCCCCCCTGCCGATCGTGTGTGTGTGTGTGTGTGTGTGTGTGTGTGTGTGTGTGTGTGCGCGGCGCTGCTCTGCCCTCTGCCCATGAGGACGGCCCCTGATGGATGGGCCTGTGTGCGCTGGGCGCCCGCTGGCCGATCGTGTGTGGTGGTGTGTGTGTGTGTGTGTGTGGTGTGTGTGTGTGTGTGTGTGTGTGCAGGCCTGCTCTGCCCTCTGCCATGAGGACGGCCCTGATGGATGGGCCTGTGTGCGCTGGGCGCCCTGCTGCCGATCGTGTGTGTGTGGTGTGTGTGTGTGTGTGTTGTGTGTGTGTATGTTTTAAAAAACAAACAACAACAACAAAAAAACCCCTTTTCTGCATCTTCAGAGCACCCAGGTCGTAAATAAAACATTCTCTCTCCTCCCCTACCCCGCATCCTCACCCTCTTGCTAGCCTTGCAGTTGGTGCTCTATCAGTTGTATTCTTTCTGGAATAGACAGCCCCTGGGTAGGTGAGGGAGAGGAGAGAAAACAGGAGCAGTTTCACTCATGGTGACGAGCAAGCCATCTACCCAGCCACCCCTCGGCATCAGAAAACTCCTCTCAGGTCACAAAGTCCGCAAGGGTGCCCCCGCTGCAAATGGGTTCAGTCACTTTCCAGAGGAAGGGAAGGTGACCTCACTGGGCAGTTTCCATCGCAACCGGTGGTGTGAAAAGTGGAGATAGGGGACCCTAGAGGTGGGATGGCCCACAGGCTATGTGAGCACACCTGGTCTGCTCACGGGCTGTGTGGGAACGGGAAGGGTTTATATAAGTAGAGCATCATCGAACTGCCAGGATTCTGCCGCTATGTCCAGCCCGGACTCTCCAGATTTTGAATTCGTGCTCTGCCACTTACCAGCTGGGCAGGGGACCAGCTGACCAACTTCCCAGATCTTCTGTGTCTCTTTTCCCCCAGTGCGGATAATAGTGCCAACCTCATGGGATTCTTGGGCCCCCCTCATAGCTCAGTTGGTAAAGAAATCCACCTGCAAGGCAGGAGACCTGGTTCGATCCCTGGGTTGGGAAGATCCCCTGGAGAAGGGATATGGCTACCCACTCCAGTATTCTGGCCTAGAGAATTCCATGGACTGTATAGTCCATGGGGTTGCACAGAGTCGAACATGACTGAGCGAGTTTCACTTACGGGATTCTTGTGCAGATTAAGTGGATTAATACACAGACTTAGACGAGGGCCTGGCACATCGTAGCCCCTCCACAAGCGTTGGCCTCCATCATCCCCAACAGTGTCATCCCCACCCTTATCGTCGTCAACCTCTCTATCACCCCCACCTCCCCATATGTTATGATGGGGATAGAACATCTTACACCCTGGCATGTCAGCTGCCCAACAAAGCTGCCTACAGTGGTCTCCACCATCACCATCATCACCTCTGTGACCGCTGGCTCTAGGGTACTGCTGTGGGGCCCAGCGGCTGTGGAGCATCAGAAGACGTGCCGGAGCCTGGGCAAGTCGCTATGGCAGCAGCCGAGCGTCGGGGACATCCTCCGCCTGCTGGATCGTGACCGCATGATGAAGACCATCCTCCACTTCCCCAGAACCGGAGGCTGCTGCCCCCCGAGGTGCGGGGGCCCCTGGGGCGGAGCCATCCGGCTTTAGCTGCTGTAAAATATGAGTGCTGTTTTGCTTGTGATTTGTTCACATGTTATAAGTAAAACTGGAATCATTTGCAAAGGTATAGAGACAGAACCCATACTCATCAACCATCTTCATCAGTTGTCAGCACTGGCCACCCTTAACTTCATTTATAACTTCTTTCCACAAAGCAGATATCAAAGGTATTTCATGTATAAGCCCTGTTTGTTTTCTATATAAGAAACATTTTTTTTAGTGCACTTGAATATTCAAAATAATTTGGACTCTAACTGATAGTGGGCAAACATCCGCATGCTCTCACGTTTACGAGGGCTGAGCTGCATGTCTCTGTCTCGGGCTGTTTCAGGACGCACAGGAGCCGATATTTAGAGACCAGAGCGCGGTGGATCTCGGGGACCTTTATGACCCCTGTTTCCTCCTTCCATCTCTTCAGTGAACTGACCAGGCCAGGTAACTGCAGTCTTCCAGAGTGGGTGGAGGGATCATAATTTTACCGTAATCACCAGTGTGTGTGCTTAGTCGCCCAGTCGTGTCTGATTCTTTGCAACCCCGTCGGCTCTAACCCGCCAGGCTCCTCTGTCCGTGGGATTCCCCAGGCAAGAGACTAGTGGGTTGCCATTTCCTCCTCCAGGGGATCTTCCTGATCCAGGGATTGAACCTGCGTCTCCTGTGTCTCCCTCACTGGCCGGCAAATTCTTTACTGTTGTGCCACCTGGGAATCCCGCATAATTACCAGATTAGGACCTTAAACTTGAAATAATTCTTGAAGGATCTTCAACTGCCTTCTCACCTTTTCTTTCCAGTGATTTTCAGCAAAGTGACAGTTAATGTTTTGAATACACAGTTGTTGTTTTTTTTTTTAATTATAATTTAAAAATCTGGGTCTGCCTTTGATGTTTTCCTAATTGTAATGGCAAGAGCCTTTTTCTGAGTTCTCACTGAAATGAGAGATTTTGTCTTTGACGATGAGTGAGAGCCTGCTAAGGTTGGCTTTCTCTTGGTTTAAGTATATTTTTGAAATGGCCTTTTGTGTCTGCTACCCTGAGGGTGGGAATCTTCATGGGTGAATGGGTCGGGGAGAGAGAAAGAAGAGAAACCCGTCCAGGTGCACACTGGTGAAGACCGGGGTCTGATTCCCAGGCTGGCCGGGTCTGTTGGTGTGGGGCATTTTGTCAACAGTTGGTGTGTAATGATGTCTCAGGATGGTGTGTATTGCATTTTCCTAATAGCTAATAATGTTGAACATCTCGTGACTCACTTGCCATCTGTAATCTTTTTTGGCAAATGTCAATTCATGTCTTTTGCCCATTTATTCTGATGGGTTTTATTTGTTTTTACTGTTGGGTTTTGAGGGTTCTTTATATATTGTAGGTATGAGTCCTTTGTTTGATATGTGGTTTGCAAATATTTTCTCCCAGTGTGTAAGCTTATCTTTTCACCTTCTTAACACCCTTCTTCAAAGAGCAGAAGTCTTCAGTTTTGATGAAGTCCAGTTTATCAGTTTTCCCTTTTATGGGTCAAGCTTTGGTGTCAATTCCTAAGAACTCTTTCCCATCCCTCCATCCCAAAGAATTTCTCCCATGTTTCTTTCTGAAAGTTTCGTCATTGTAGCCTTTACATTTAAGTCTGTGGCCTCTTTTGAGTTAATTTCTGTGTAAGGTGTGGAGCGTAGGTCCAGCCACAGATGTTTGCGGTTTGCCTGCGGATGTTCTGATCCAGCCCCCCCTTTGTCAGTCCACCATCTCTCCTCCTCATCCCTTCTCCCACTGACCACCAGCCAGGGAGTCCCGGCTCCCCTGCACTGACACTTCCTGGCTGGGAGGGCAGGAGTGGTTGTTACCGCTCGTCACGTGGCCCAAGCGGAGCCCCAGCCATCTGCTGTGTTAGGCTCCCTCGGATGCATCGTGGGGACCATTCAGTGTACTGCCTGAGAGGGTCCCTGATATCTACCTCCTGGTTGCCATGGCCGCGTAGATGAGGTGCCCTGGGAGACCATGCCTCGCTGATCACTCTTGTGTTCTTTTTTAAATTTGATACCCTTTTTTTCCCCCTGCCATGCAGCTTGTGGGATCTTAGTTCCCCGCCTAGGGTTTGAACCTGGGCCCACGCAGTGAAAGCTCTGAGTCTGTAACCACTGGACCACTGGGGATTTCTCTAAACCTGACATCTTTCTATACTCAAATGTTGCTCCTTGTGACCAGATTTGCTGATCCTCCACCACTACCCCTCAGTTCTCTCCGAAGAATCAGAGGGCTGTGCTCTTAGAGCAGACCCTTGCCTTGGACACCAGGTTCTGTGGCTGAGCTGAGTCTTTTGCGAGAGAGCAAGAGCGAGTGTCAAGTGTGATGATGGCCAGCGGATTACCAGCTACTGGGGAGCCGTGTCTCCTGCACTCTTTGATTCCCCCATGCCTTGGGTGTGCTGGCTAAGTCTGTTTCTCATCAAATAAAAAATAGATTGTCCACAGTCTAAAAATGTGATGCAACTCCAGTGAATTACTGCAAGTCATTTAGTCTGTTGCCCTGCCCTTTCAATAGAGCGTTTAGGAGGCAGAAGGCAGAGGCTTGGAAAACACTTTAGTAGAGAAATAGTAAAATCAGGACTGTTGTTCTCAGGATCTTGAATATTGCCCTTTTGGGGCAAAGGAGGGTAGGGGAAAGACAGGATCTGAAAGGCCTTTTGTGAGAGAGGCAACTAGTAAATGGCTCTTTCAAGCTAGGGAAATACAGCCCATTTTACATTTATTGTTATAACATTTGCAGAGCATGTCTACAAAAGGATTTGCGCTAGCTTAAAATGCTGGTTACACTACGATCATTCACATTAAAGTAGAATATTTTAAAAACTGTAGAAATAGGCGAATAGAAATGCAAAACCAGCACAAAAGAAAAACTAGGTCATTAAATTTTGCTTTGGGCTACTTGCTTATAATCCAGAACAACCAACAACAGAAAAATGGAAGCAGAATTTTTTAAACAAATTTTTATCATCTGAATCTGATAAGGGAAAGACTGTACGAATTCACGCCAGGAGGGGAAAACTAGCCGTAAGGAAGAGCAAGTTGAAGTGACTAAACAGAGATCTCGCTTGACAGCAGCATTTATATGAACCAAAGGCTTATCGTGTGGTACTGCATTAAGCCCATCAATGCTTCTGTTTCAACTAATCGTGTATCTTTTAAAGCTATATTGACCTTAACGATTTGCGGCCTGGTGGAATTAAGTGACACATGCAACAATGTTTTAAATAAACCTTTATTGAAGTGTCGATGTATAGAAACCCATAACAAGAGTCAATATTATGTACTTCTGTGAGTTGCGTAAACCACCCAGTCAGATCAGGGAACAGAACATAGTCCCGGCAGCCGCCAAGGCCCGCCTTGCTGCAGCCAGTGCCGCCTTCACCCTCGAGTAAGGGAGCCAGTGGTCCTATGCTGAAGATTATTATTTCAAATGACATTAAACAACTCTCTTTTCTTGCTGTAGAAGCCCCGCATTTAACCACATTGTGAGTTGTGTAAAGCTCATCTCATGCCGTGTGTGCGGCAGAAGTTTTTCACGCATGTTGTTGTGTTTCGAGGTGGCAACCCGGTATCCTTGTAAAGCCATATAAAATCGGCGCGTTGTTGATTGTTTCCTTGGTGTGGTGGCCCAGGCGCTGCTGAGAGAACCAGTCTCGGCCGCTGATCGTGTCACGGCACTTCTTGC